>NC_080662.1:4319523-4379523 GCF_027579445.1 Ammospiza nelsoni
ATCCATGGATGGATCCATGGATGGATCCATGGATGGATGGATGGGTGGATATGGGTGGATATGGATGGATGGATGGATGGATGGATGGATGGATGGATGGATGGATGTTGCATGAATGGATGATGCATGGATGGGAAACCCCAAGTCCCCCATTCTCTTTTCCACCCTCAGCTCCCTCCATCCCACCTCTGAGCTGCCCCACAACCCCAAATTGTGCATTCCAGTGAGGAATTCCAAAAGAAGCCTCCAGCTGCTGGAAGGCAGCCACTCCTTAAATCTCCCCCAAAACACCACCCCTGGAGTTCATCCCTGTCCATGGGGAACAAGCAGGAATTTTCTGGGAATTCTGCTGCGGATTTAACCCTTTTTGTTTAATTCTCCTCCCCCAGACGTGCAGAAGCAGTACGAGTGTGCCAACTTTGGGGAGCAGGGCATCACCGTGGGCTGCTGGGACGTTTATCGGCACGACATCGACTGCCAGTGGATCGACATCACCGATGTCCCCCCGGGGGATTACCTCTTCCAGGTGGGACAGACAGACCTGGGACACCCCCCTCTTCTTTTATCCTACCAATCACATCCAGAATTCATCAAATTTGTTCATTTGACACCTCCAAATTCTGTTTGTAAAGGGATTCTATTCCCAGATGCCTTAAAGATAAAGGATTATCCACCAGGATAATCAACACCTCTTCAGGTGGGACAGACAGACCTGGGACACCCCCACTGCTTTTATCTAATCAACCACATCCAGAATTCACCAAATTTGTTCATTTGACACCTCCAACTTCTGTTTGTAAAGGGATTCTATTCCCAGATGCCTTAAAGATAAAGGATTATCCAGAAGGATAATCAACACATGATTCCCAAGGGAAAAATCAGGGCCCAGTGTGAAGATTAAAGTCTTAAAAAAATCCAAGTCCAGCTAATCCTGGATAGGCCCAGCCCAGCTGATGTTGCTGACAGTGTTGTCACACCCCCAAAGCACAGCACCCCTCTTTGGAGCTGGTTGTCAGCAGCATTCCCTGAATTTTGGGATTCCCAGGTGCTGGTTTTGGGGTTTTTGCAGGAATACTGGCCAGGCCCATGGGGGGAATTGTCCTGGTCCAAAAACAGCCAGTGGCACTGGGAAGGAAGGAAAGGAGAGGAATTGTTTCTGTCTGGGCTGTGTGAAATGGAAAATGGGGGTTTGGAGGGACATTTTGGGGCACGGGGGAAGGGGTGGCTGTGGTGAGTTGGAGACAGAGCAGCTCTGCTGGGAGGAAAGGCTGAGGGAACTGGGAATGTTCCCCTGGAGAAGGGAAGGATCCAGGAGAGCTCAGAGCCCCTGAAGGGGCTCCAGGAGAGGGGCTGGGGACAAGGGATGGAGGGACAGGACACAGGGAATGGCTTCAAACTGGGAAAAGTGAGATTGGGGTGGGATATTGGGAAGGAATGAGCGTGGGAAGGGCTGGATGGAATTCCCAGGGAGCTGTGGCTGCCCCTGGATCCCTGGAGGGTCCAAGGTGAGTTTGGAGCACCCTGGGACAATGGGAGGTGTCCCATGGCAGGGGTGGCTCTGGATGGGTTTAAATCCCTTCCAACCCAAACCATTCCCTGATTTTTTCACACCTGGGAGCTGAGTTTGCACAGACAGGACATGGGAACTCTACACCCACCCACCAGGTGAGCAGTTTCTCACCTGGAAAAGGAACCAAAAATGCTGGAATTCTGCCAGGGAATGGCTTCCACTGCCAGAGCGCGGGGATGGATGGGATTTTGGGATGGAATTTTCAGAGGGCAGGGATGGATGGGATTTTGGGATGGAATTCTCAGAGGGCAGGGATGGATGGGATTTTGGGATGGAATTCTCAGAGGGCAGGGATGGATGGGATTTTGGGATGGAATTCTCAGAGGGCAGGGATGGATGGGATTTTGGGATAGAATTCCCAAGGAGCTGTGGCTGCCCCTGGATCCCTGGCAGTGCCCAAGGCCAGGCTGGAGCCCCCTGGCACAGTGGGAGGTGTCCCTGCCATGGCAGGGGTGGCTCTGGATGGGATTTCAGGTCCCTTCCCACCCCAACCATCCCAGGATTCCCTGACTCAGCCTTTATTCCCTGACCCGCCTTTATTCTACTCCTTTCTCTCCCTTTACAAAACAAATCACATTTCCATTTTTTGCCTAAAAAATGCCATAAAAACCAACTGATCCTGCCAAATCCCCCTTTAACAACCCCACCCCTGTCCCTGCACCCCTCCCAGGTGGTGATCAACCCCAACTACGAGGTGGCAGAGTCAGATTATTCCAACAATGTCATGAAATGCCGGAGCCGCTACGACGGGCAGCGCATCTGGATGTACAACTGCCACATAGGTGAGGGCTGGGATCCCCTGGAATGCTCCAAGGATTCCTCTCAGACCAGGAATTTCATGTTTTACCCCCCCTGAATAGCTCTGGTGCAATCCCAGCGTCCTGGGAAATTCCTTCCTCCCAAAATCCAATTATTTTGCCAAGCTGGGATCTCATCGGATCACAGATCTTCTCTTGGAAAGCAAACAAAACAGTGGGAAAGAGAATTCCTGCTGTACCAGGCAGGAATTAAAATGTCCCTGGAATGTCAGGGAAATCTCTGTTTTCTTGGGAAAAAAATTAAATTTTATCATTTAGTATTTTTCTTTTCAGTCCTGGAATACCAAAGCCAAACTAATTTAAATTTGGATTATTCCATTGTCAAAACCATGGAAAATGGAATTAATCTGGGGGCTTTTCAGGACTGTTTTTACCACAAAAAAATGAATTAACGCAACTCCCTGCCCAGCTCCAAATAAAACCAGCTTTGAAAATTCCCTTCTTCAAGGAATGTTTTTCCTGGAAAAAAAAAAAAAAAATCCAGATTTTTCTCATTATTTTGTTGGGATTTCAGCAGAAAATTCTGGTCTTGTGTGTCACATTTCAGGCTGTGACCTAGTTCAGGAAAGTGAAGCCCATTCCAGCTGTTGTTTGGGCTCTGCAGCTGAGCTGGGAGATAGTTCTGGTTAAAAATAAAGGTTTTAACTTTCACTTTGTCCTAATTTGAGAGAAATTAGGGTTCATTTCTGGTTCAGAGCAGAGCCCTCACACCCTCACAGGCCTTGTTGGGCCTCACTTTATTTTTTTAAGCACCAAACCAGTGAAATTTGGGTCATTCAGTCTTGCAAATCCTCGTCCAGCTCTTCTGGGATCTCCTGGCTGTGCCAGTTAGGGCAAGATTTAATTAAAACTTCGTTTAATTAACCCCAAACCTTTAAGCCCTTCATTTCCTGGGCACTGGTTCCACCCAACCCTGATGTTCCCAAGTGCTTTTCCCTGTGCTCTCCCGGTGTTCCCAAGGGATTTTTCCTCTCCCAGTGTTCCCAAGGGTTTTTCTCTCCTCACCCTGCACCTTCCCAATGTTCCCAAGAGGTTTTCCCATGTTCTGTTGGTGTTCCCAAGGGTTTTCCCCATGTCCTCTCCATGTTCCCAAGGGTTTTAACCTCTCTTGGTGATCCCAATGGTTTTTCTCCATGCTCTCCCCATGTTCCCAAGTGTTTTTTCTGTGCTCTCCCAGGGATCCTGAGTGTTTTTCCCTGTTCCTGCTGACCCCGTGCTCTCCCAGTGTTCCCAAAGGTTTTTTTCCACGCTCTCCCCATTTTTTCCTCTCCTGGCGTTCCTGAGTGGTTTTCCTGTGCTCTCAAAGGTTTTTCCTGTGGTCTCCCAATATTCCCAAGTGTTTTTCCCATGCCCTCTCCATGTTCCCAAGGGTTTTCCCCTTTCCCAGTGATTCCAAGGGTTTTTCCCCATGTCCTCCCCGTGTTCCCAAGGGTTTTCCCCTCTCCTGCTGTTCCTAAATGCTTTTCCCTCTCATGGTGTTCCCAAGTATTTTTTTCCCTGCTCACCCTCTGCTTTCCTGGTGTTCCCAATCCCAAGTGCTTTCCCTGTCCTCTCCCAGTATTCCCAAGGGTTTTTCCCTCTCCCAATGTTCCCAATGGTTTTTCTCCATGCTCTCCCCATGTTCCCAAGTGTTTTTTCTGTGCTCTCCCAGGGATCCTGAGTGTTTTTCCCTGTTCCTGCTGACCCCGTGCTCTCCCAGTGCTCCCAAAGGGTTTTTTCCATGCTCTCCCCATTTTCCAAGAGTTTTTTCCTCTCCTGGCGTTCCTGAGCGGTTTTCCTGTGCTCTCAAAGGTTTTTCCTGTGCTCTCTCCATGTTCCCAAGGGTTTTTCCCTCTCCCAATATTCCCAAGTGTTTTTCCCATCCCCTCTCCATGTTCCCAAGGGTTTTCCCCTTTCCCAGTGATTCCCCAGAGTTTTTCCCCATGTCCTCCCCGTGTTCCCAAGGGTTTTCCCCTCTCCTGCTGTTCCTAAATGCTTTTCCCTCTCATGGTGTTCCCAAGTATTTTTTTTCCCTGCTCACCCTCTGCTTTCCTGGTGTTCCCAATCCCAAGTGCTTTCCCTGTCCTCTCCCAGTATTCCCAAGGCTTTTTCCCTCTCCCAATATTCCCAAGTGTTTTTCCCATGTTCTCTTGATGTTTCCAAGGGTTTTCCCCTCTCCCAGTGATTCCAAGGGTTTTTTCCCATGTCCTTCCCGTGTTCCCAAGGGTTTTTCCTGTGCTCTCCCCATTTTCCAAGTGCTTTTCCCTCTCATGGTGTTCCGAAGTATTTTTTTTTCCTGCTCACCCTCTGCTTTCCTGGTGTTCCCAATCCCAAGTGCTTTCCCTGTGCTCTCCCAGTATTCCCAAGGGTTTTTCCCTCTCCTGGTGATCCCAAGTGTCATTGCCACGCTCCCCCCCTGTTCCCAAGGGTTTTCCCAATATTCCCAGGTGTTTTTCCCACCCTCTCCCAGTATTCCCAGGTGGTTTTCCCATTCTCTCCCGTTCCCAATGGTTTTCCCAGTATTCCATGGGGTTTTCCCAATATTCCCAGGTGTTTTTCCCACCCTCTCCCAGTATTCCCAGCTGTTTTCCCCCCTCCTGCTCACCCCTGGCTCTCTTGGTGATCCCAAGGGTTACCCCCACGTTCTCTCCATGATCCCAAGGGTTTTCCCAATATTCCCAGGTGTTTTGCCCACCCTCTCCCCTGGTGATCCCAGGTGTTTTTCCCACCCTCTCCCAGTATTCCCAGCTGTTTTCCCCTCTCCTGCTCACCTGTGGCTCTCTTGGTGATCCCAAGGGTTACCCCCACGTTCTCTCCATGATCCCAAGGGTTACTGCCATGCTCCCCTCCCGTTCCCAAGGGTTTGCCCAGTATTCCCAGCTGTTTTCCCCACCCTCTCCCAGTATTCCCAGGTGGTTTTCCCATTCTCTCCCGTTCCCAATGGTTTTCCCAGTATTCCATGGGGTTTTCCCAATATTCCCAGCTGTTTTTCCCTGCTCCTGCTGACCCCCTGCTCTCCCCGTGGCCTCTCCAGGCGGTTCCTTCAGCGAGGAGACGGAGCAGAAGTTCGAGCACTTCAGGGGACTCACAAATAACAACGTCTCCGCCCGGTAGGATCCCCACTGGTGACTCAGGGCAGCCAGGACTCTGCTCCAGCCCTTCCCAACCACTGCCCCCTCCAGGAAATGGAGCCTCCACCACCAAACTCTGGATTCCGCCCCAAGAAGCCTCTCCCTCCCCGGTTTGGGCGCTCCCGCCATTCCAGCTCTCCTCAGCTCCAGCTCTTCACCGCCCCAGAGGTTCCTCCCACATTGTGCAGCACTCAGGTTGGGTGCCAGCCACCCCAAAAGTGCCTTCACCCCTCGCTCCCGAGGCGTTCTTTGGGAATTCTCAGCTCTCTTCCCACTCCCAGTGCCCGTTTGTGCTGCTGCTTCCTGCGCTCCTCCTCGGCACCGACTCCAGTTCGGCAAGGAAACGGAAGGAAAGGGAAAAATTGAAGGAAAAAAAAAAAAAAAAAACAAAAAAACAACAACAACAAAAAAAAAAACCCCAAAAAAAAAAAAAAAAAAAAAAAAAAAACAGGAAAAAAGGAGCAGCTTTGTGTGAGCAGAACAGTGAAAAGCTGAATTTAATACTGCAGTGAAAACGCTTGGATCCAACAACGGCCGCGCTCCGGAGCGGAGCAAACGCAGAACCTGGAATTTCACAGGGAATTTCAATTTCACAGGGAATTTCAATTTCATAAGGAATCTCACAGGGAACTTCAATTTCACAGGGAATTTCATATGGAATTTCATATGGAACTTCACATGGAATTTCACAGGGAATTTCAATTGCACGGGGAATTTCAATTTCACAGGGAATTTCATATAGAATTTCACAGGTAATTTCAATTTCATATGGAATTTCAATTTCATAAATCTCACAGGGAACTTCAATTTCACAGGGAATTTCATATGGAATTTCACAGGGAATTTCAATTTCATAAGAAATCTCACAGGGAACTTCAATTTCACAGGGAATTTCATATGGAATTTCACAGAGAATTTCAATTTCATATGGAATTTCAATTTCACAGGGAATCTCATATGGAATTTCACGGGGAATTTCAATTTCACAGGGAATCTCACTGGGAATTGAATATGGAATTTCACATGGAATTTTAATTTCACAGGGAATTTCAATTTCATATGGAATTTCAATTTCACATGGAATTTCATATGGAATTTCACAGGGAATTTCAACTTCATAAGGAATCTCACAGGGAACTTCAATTTCACAGGGAATTTCATAAGAAATCTCACATGGAATTTCAATTTCACAGGGAATCTCATATGGAATTTCACGGGGAATTTCAACTTCATAAGGAATCTCACTGGGAATTGAATATGGAATTTCACATGGAATTTTAATTTCACAGGGAATTTCAATTTCATATGGGATTTCAATTTCCCATGGAATTTCACAGGGAATTTCAATTTCACATGGAATTTCATGTGGAATTTCATGTGGAATTTCACAGGGAATTTCAATTTCATAAGGAATCTCACTGGGAACTTCAATGTCACAGGGAATTTCAGATGGAATTTCAATTTCATCCGGAATTTCGCAGGGAATTTCAATTTCACAGAGAATCCCACATGGAATTCCACATGGAATTTCAATTTCATATGGAATCTCCCAGGGAATCAAAGCTCCCTGAAGCGCTCAGCAGATTCCCAGGGATGAGTGAGGCCCCTGGGCTGGGAATTCCCAAATTCCCATCCCACAGGTGCTGTGTCCATCCAGGAATCACCTCCTCACTGGATATTCCATCTTTTTTTTCACCTTGCAGAGGGAATTTCTGCCTCTCCTCTGTCTGTCTGAGGACACACTTTGCTACAGAGCTCCAAAAAAAACCCCTTTTCCCTGGAAAAAGAAAATATCACTTCAGAAGCCCTTGGCGTATTTCCTTGGTGTATTTTCTCCTCACAATTCATGGAATTTTGGGGGTTTTCTCCCCTCTCCTATATAAATTCCGGCTGATTCCACAGGGAATTCCAAACTTCCCCCAAAACCTCACAGGGACGTTGTGAGGCTTAAAAATGCAGGAATAATTTTGAGTATTTGTCATTTCTCCAGTGCTCCAGCAGGTTTTAACCTCCTGGCAATGGGAAAATTCCAGTTTTTCCCCAGAATTCCAGCCTGGAGCAGGAGCAGAGCCTGGGATGGGGGTGGAAGCTCATTTTAAACCCAGCACAGGCAAATCCTGGAGGTTTTTTTGCCCTGATGAGCAGATCCCAACTTTCCTCACCAACAGGGAAGTTTCAGCCTCTTGAAACTCTGTAAATAAGGGGAAAAAAAAAAAAAAAAATCCCCTAAAACTTGGATTCACTGCCTGTCAGTGTTCTGGGATATCCCAACAGCAACATCACAACAAACTTGGAACAGATTTTTCAACTCCTGCCCTTGCTTGGAGTTGAACTTTGGCCCCCCCAAAAAAATCCCAATTTTCTGACTCTTAACGCCTATTTTTTGTTGGAAAACAGAGCAGGGATGAGGAATAAAGAAACCACCTCGCTCCTGCAGCTTCCCCAGACGCTTCTTAAACCCCCAGCACAGAATTCCAGCACTTCCCAGGGCTCCAAAAAAAAAAAAAACCCCACTAAAGAAACGCCCCCCTGCTCTGCATGCATTTAACAGCACAGCCATGCTCATCTTTACGGCCTTGGGGTTGATTTTGGGTTTTTTTTGGGGGGTTTATTCCTCCTGATCCAGGGGTTCTGGCTGGAAATCCTCATTCCCCGCGGGCTCCTGCTGCCGCTGCCTCCAGCCCAGGGCGTGGGACAGGAGCCTCCTGGCCACGGCCGTGTCCGTCTGGGGCCTCTCCTTCCCCAGCTGAAGCAGCTCTAGGGGAAAAAAAAATAAAAAATAAAAATAAATTTTACCCACCTGGGGAACGATGGGGGAGAAGTTTGTGGTTAAATCCCCCCCAAAAAAATCAGCTTTTTTTTTTTCCCCCCCTGCTGTTTTGTTCATCTTCATCGACCGAAAACTCTCCTGTCTCGGTGAATAAATTGGGTTTTTTCAGGTTTATAGAATTAGAGAATTTAATTTTTCAGGGCATAGAATTGGGTTGGACTCGATGATCTTAAAGGTCTCTTCCAACCTAGGAATTCTGTGATTCTGTGATTCCCACTGGGGTTGTTTGGTCACCAAAAAGGTTCAGGGCTCTTCTGCTGTGTGGAAAGTTGTTCCCCATCCTCTTCCCAGGAATTATTCCTGGCAAAATTCCCAACATCCCATCCCTTTCCACGCCGGGAAAAACCCAGGCCATTTATCCATTTGTCCAACTGAAAATCCTCAAAAATCAGCTGCCAAAATCCTTGCAAAATTTTAAAAATCTGCATTTAAAATGATACCTAAATATTTCAGATAATTTGGGAAGGCCCTTGCTCAGTGCCCTCCATTTTTTGGATTGTTCCAATTCCATCTGCAAGGAAATCCACCAAAATCTCACCAAGTCCACCATAATTTAAATTTGAGGATTACTTAATTAATCCTTTATCAGTCTGAAGTTGTTATCTACACAGCAAGGGGGGCTCTGGTTGTTTTTCCTGAAGTTTCATTCATTAAGGGAAAAAAAAATAATTAAAAATCATTTTTAAAAGAGACACTGTCAGCTAATTAAAATCCAAATTTGTGTTTGGAAAATAATCAATTGAAACTGGATACCAACAGAATTTATGTTTGATTATTACATTTAGTAATTAGTTAATTAACAATAAATTTAAAATAATTATATTTTCATTTAACCTGATTCAGAAGAGTGAATAAATGAAAAAACAGATGAAGGGGAGATGCAAATAAACCAAATTTTTTTGATCTTTCCTTTAAATCCAGCAGTGCTGGACCTCAGCAATTTGTCCCTGTGACAGTGTCCCTTTAAAGCATTAAAATTGAATTTATTGTGAGCTGGAAAAAGCCAGGAATTGTTGGTTCAGAGTCTCTGCTGCTGCTGAGCTTCATGGCTTTGCTTTCCTGTGGCAACTGGACCTGATCAATGTGATTGGAAGGCAATGAAATCAATCAATCAATCAATCAACCAATCAATAATTAATCAATCAATCAATGGTAATCAATCAATGTTCACGGCTCAGCTTCACCATTTCTCCTTCCTCAATAAAATTATGCCAACCACAAGATTGGGTTTGTCTGCTTTGGATTGCCAGGGGGAGAGGGGAAAATTCCTGGGGAATTTGATGCCAAAAAAATCCCAATTCCAGCTCAACCCTTCCCCTCCCAGCTGCCCAAAATCGCAGCAAATTACACCGAAATAAAAAAATTAAATTAAATCTGAATTCCAGCAAAATTCCACACCACAGGGCCAAAAAAATCCATTAAAAAAAAAAAACAATCAGAAAGAAAAATAATTGGTCCTGAATGTGAATTTGTCATGTGGACCAGTGAGGAGTGGGAAATGCAGGAGAAGAGGGGTGGATTTAGGGAAATTCAGGGGAATTGGGGTGGATTTAGGGAAATTCAGGGGAATTGGGGTGGATTTAGAGAAATGCAGGAAAAGTGGGGTGGATTTGGGGAAATTCAGGGGAATTGGGGTGGATTTAGGGAAATTCAGGGGAATTGGGGTGGATTTAGGGAAATTCAGGGGAATTGGGGTGGATTTAGGGAAATTCAGGGGAATTGGGGTGGATTTAGGGAAATTCAGGGGGAATTGGGGTGGATTTAGGGAAATTTAGGAGAATTGGGGTGGATTTAGAGAGTACCAGGGGAATTGGGGTGGGTTTATGGAATTCCAGGGGAACTGGGGTGGATTTAGGGAGATCCAGAATTGGGGTGAATTTGGGGAAATCCAGAAGGGAGGTAGGTGGAGAAGTGAGGTGGATTTAGGGAAATCCAGAAGTGTGGGGTGGGTTGAGGGAAATCCAGGAGAAGGGGGGTGGATTTAGGGAAATTCAGCACACAAAGTGGGGTGGGTTTAGGGAATTCCAGAAGAAGTGGGGTGGATTTGGGAAAATTCAGGAGAATTGGGGTGGGTTCAGGGAATTCCAGGGGAATTGGGGTGGATTTAGGGAAATGCAGGAGAAGTGGAGTGGATTTAGGAAATCCAGAAGTGTGGGGTGGATTTAGGGAAATTCAGGAGAATTGGGGTGGATTTAGTGAATTCCAGGAGCAGGAGGGTGGATTTGGGGAAATTCAGGACAATTGGGGTGGGTTCAGGGAATTCCAGGGGAACTGGGGTGGATTTAGGGAAATCCAGAATTGGGGTGAATTTGGGGAAATCCAGAAGAGGGGTAGGTGGAGAAGTGGGGTGGATTTAGGGAATTCCAGGAGAAGGGGAGTGGATTTGGGAAATGCAGAAGTGGGGTGGGTTTAGGGAAATCCAGGAAATGGGGTGAATTTAGGGAAATTTAGGAGAAGTGTGGTGGATTTAGGGAAATGGGATGCAGGAGAATTGGGGTGGATTTAGGGAAATTTAGGAGAAGTGGGGTGGGTTTAGGGAAATCCAAGAGAAATTGGGTGGATTTAGGGAATTCCAGGAGAAGTGTAAGATGGGTTTAGGGAGATCCAGGGGAATTGGGGTGGATTTAGGGAAATGCAGGAGAAGGGTGGGGTGGATTTAGAGAAATCCAGGAGAGAAGGGGATGGGTTTAGGGAAATTTAGAAGGGGGGTGGGTTTAGGGGAATCCAAGAGAAATGGGGTGGATTTAGGGAATTCCAGAAGTGTGGGATGGGTTTAGGGAGATCCAGGAGAATTGGGATGGATTTGGGGAAATTCAGGAGAACTGGGGTGGGTTCAGGGAATTCCAGGAGAAGCGGGGTGGGTGGAGAAGTGGGGTGGATTTAGGGAGATTTAGGAGATGGGGGGGGTTTACGGAATTCCAGGAGAAGTGGGGTGAATTTAGGGAAATTTAGAAGGGGGGTGAATTTAGGGAAATTTAGAAGGGGGGTGGATTTAGGGAAATTTAGAAGGGGGGTGGATTTAGGGAAATTTAGAAGGGGGGTGGATTTAGGGAAATTTAGAAGGGGGGTGGATTTAGAGAATTGCAGGAGAAGAAGTGTGGTGGATATATGGAAATGCAGGAGAAGGGGGGTGGATTTAGAGAATTCCAGGGGAATTGGGGTGGGTTTATGGAATTCCAGGAGATGGGTGGATTTAGGGAAATGCAGAATTGGGGTGGGTTTAAGGAATTCCAGGAGAAGCCTGGGGTGGATTTAGGGAAATCCAGAAGTGTGGGATGGGTTTAGGGAATTCCAGGAGAAAGAGGGTGGATTTGGGGAAATTCAGGAGAATTGGGGTGGGTTCAGGGAATTCCAGGGGAATTGGGGTGGGTTTAGGGAAATTCAGGAGAATTGGGGTGAATTTAGGGAATTCCAGGAGAAGGGGGTGGATTTGGGGAAATTCAGGACAATTGGGGTGGGTTCAGGGAATTCCAGGGGAACCGGGGTGGATTTAGGGAAATCCAGAATTGGGGTGAATTTGGGGAAATCCAGAAGAGGGGTAGGTGGAGAAGTGGGGTGGATTTAGGGAATTCCAGGAGAAGGGGAGTGGATTTGGGAAATGCAGAAGTGGGGTGGGTTTAGGGAAATCCAGGAAATGGGGTGAATTTAGGGAAATTTAGGAGAAGTGTGGTGGATTTAGGGAAACGGGATGCAGGAGAATTGGGGTGGGTTTAGGGAAATTTAGGAGAAGTGGGGTGAATTTAGGGAATTCCAGGAGAAGTGGGGTGGGTTTAGAGAATCCAGAAGTGTGGAGTGGATTTAGGGGACATTCAGGAGAAGTGGGGTGGATTTAGGGAATTCCAGGAGAAGGGGATGGGGTTAGGGAAATTTAGAAGCGGGGTGGGTTCAGGGAATTCCAGGGGAGTTGGGGTGGATTTAGGGAAATACAGGAGAAGGGGGAGCATTTAGGGAAATTTTGAAAGGGGGTGGATTTAGGGAAATGCAGGAGAAAGGGGATGGGTTTAGGGAAATTCAGAAGTGGGGTGGATTTAGGGAAATCAAAGAGAAATGGGGTGGATTTAGGGATATTCCAAGAGAAGTGGGGTGGGTTTGGGGAAATTCAGGAGAATTGGGGTGAGTTCAGGGAATTCCAGGAGAAGGGGGAGTGGGTTCAGGGAATTCCAGGAGCACTGGAGGGGGGGGGGCTCAGGGAATTCCAGGGGAATTTGGGTGGGCTCAGGGAATTCCAGGAACATTGGGGTGGGTTCAGGGAATTCCAGGGGCAGTGGGGGGGGGGGGGCTCAGGGAATTCCAGGGATGGGTTCAGGGAATTCCAGAACATTGGGGTGTTTTCAGGGGATTCCAGGGGTGGGCTCAGGGAATTCCAGGGCAATTGGGGTGGGTTCAGGGAATTCCAGGGGTGGGTTCAGGGGATTCCAGAATATTGGGGTGGGTTCAGGGAATTTCAGGGGTGGGTTCAGGGGATTCCAGGGGTGGGTTCAGGGGATTCCAGGAACACTGGGGTGGGCTTAGGGAATTCCAGAAACATTGGGGTGGGTTCAGGGAATTCCAGGGGTGGGTTCAGGGAATTCCAGGAACACTGGGGTGTTTTCAGGGAATTTGGGTGGGTTCAGGGAATTCCAGGAACATTGGGGTGGGTTCAGGAGATTCCAGGGGTGGGTTCAGGGGATTCCAGGAACACTGGGGTGGGTTCAGGGAATTCCAGGGGTGGGCTCAGGGGATTCCAGGAACACTGGGGTGGGCTTAGGGAATTCCAGGGGGGCTCAGGGAGCTGTGCCTCACTCGGTCTCTGCAGGGCCTTGACCTTGGCCTGTTTGCTGGCGTGGAGCAGGGGCCGGATCTTCAGGCAGGGGTAGCGGCGGCCCAGGGCCTGCGAGGCTGCAGGGACACAAAAGGGCTGGAATTAACCCCAAAATTCACATCAGGCTGGGCTGGAACCCAGGGGAGACTCCTCTGCCTGTCCTGACATGTCCTGACCCCCAGGGGAACTCTGCTTTTAACCTTTGTCCGTGGAGAAAGCTGCCCAGGCTTTGGGATGAATGGGAATTATGAGTGTGTGAAATGGATTGTGGTGGAGTTCAGCACAGGGTGAGAAACTTGGGGGTTTTAGCATGGAAAAAGAAGTTTAGTATGGAAAAAGAAGTTTAGTATGGAAAAAAGTTTAGCATGGAAAAAGAAGTTTAGCATGGAAAAAGAAGTTTAGCATGGAAAAGAAGTGTAGTATGGAAAAAAAGTGTAGTATGGAAAAAAAGTGTAGTATGGAAAAAGTGTAGTGTGGAAAAAAAGTGTAGTATGGAAGAAAAAGTTTAACATGGGGGAAAAAACTTTAGGACGGGAGAAAATGTTTAGTATGGAGGAAGAAGTTTAGTGTGGAAGAAAAAGTTCAGCGTGGAAGAAAAAGTTCAGTATGAAAAAGAAATTTAGTAGGCAAGAAAAAGTGTAGTGTGGAAGAAAAAGTTTAGTATGGAGGAAAAAGTTCAGTATGGAAAAAGTTTAGTGTGGAAGAAAAAGTTTAGTAAGGAGAAAAAAATTCAGTGTGGAGGGAAAAGTTTAGTATGGAGGAAAAACGTAGGACAGAAGAAAAAGTTTAGGATAGAAAGAAAAGTTTAGTGGCGGGGGAAAAAGTGTAGGATGGAAGAAGAAGTTTGGGATGGAAGAAAAAGTTTAGGATGGAGGAAAAAGTTTAATGTGGAAAAAAAAGTTTAGTGTGGAGGAAAAAGTTTAGTGTGGAAAAACAGTTCAGTATGGAAGAGAAAGTTTAGGATGGAGAAAAGTTTAATGTGGAAAAAACTTTAGGATGGAAGAAAAAGTTTAGGATGGAGGAAAAAGTTTAATATGGAGGAAAAGAAAGTTTAACGTGGAAGGAAAAGTTTAGTGTGGAGGAAAAAGTTTAGTATGGAAGAAAAATTCAGTATGGAGGGAAAAGTTTAGTGTGGAAAAAAGAGTTTAGTGTGGAAGAAAAAGTTTAGCATGGAAAGAAAAGTTTAGGGTGGAAAATGCTTAATGTAGAAAAAGTTTAGTGTGGAAAAACAGTTCAGTATGGAAGAGAAAGTTTAGGATGGAGAAAAGTTTAATGTGGAAAAAACTTTAGGATGGAAGAAAAAAATAAAATAAAAATAAAAACAGAATAAAAGAAAATATAAACTAGAATAAAATAAAAATAAAATTAAAATTTAATAAAAAATAAAATAAAATACTAAAATAAAAGTAAAAATAAAATAAAAATAAAAACAGAATAAAAGAAAATATAAACTAGAATAAAATAAAAATAAAATTAAATTTAAATTAAAAAATAAACTTAAATAAAATTTAAATAAAATTAAATTAAACTTAAAAAATAAATTTTAATTACATTTAAATTAAATTTAAAATAAATAAATAATAAAATAAATAAAAAATAAAATAAAATAAAATAAAATAAAATAAAATAAAATAAAATAAAATAAAATAAAATAAAATAAAATAAAATAAAATAAAATAAAATAAAATAAAATAAAATCAATCCCACTGCACTGGGAAGGGGCTGGGAGCTCTGGTGCCTCAATCCCCCCCAGTACCTGTGGAGGGGCTGGAGAAGATTCCCAGGGCATGGGTGTCATCCACCCACTGGATTTTGAAGCCACTTTCACTGAAAAGAAGAGAAAGAAAAGAAAATAATTTCTTTTTTTAATGTCAAGAAAAACAAAGCCCCAACAAAACCCAGCAGCCCCACGAGGGTTCTCAGTGATTTATGGAGTTTCCCAAAGCATTATTCCCATTTTCAATGGGGGAAAGGGCAAAGCTCCTTTGAGGCACACAAAGAGGGGAAGATGAAGCTAAAATTCAGAATTTGGGAGTAGAGCGGGGCTTTAAACGAGGCCTAAACTGCAGGAAAAGCCCTTGAGGAACACAAAGAGGGGAAGGTGAAACTAAAATTCAGAATTTGGGTGCCAGAGCCACAGAGTAAAGCTGGGCTTTAAACCAGGCCTAAACTGCAAGAAAAGCCCCTTTGAGGCACAGAATGAGGGGAAGGTGAAACTGAAATCCAGAATTTGAAAAGTGGGGTAAAGCTGGGCTTTAAACCAGGCCTAAACTGCAGGAAAAGTTCCTTTGAGACACAAAAAGAGGGGAAGGTGAAACTAAAATCCAGAATTTGGGTGCCAGAGCCATGGAGTAAAGCTGGGCTTTAAACCAGGCCTAAGCTACTGGAAAAGCCCCTTTAAGGCCCACGAAGAGGGGAAATAAAAGTAAAATCCAGAATTTGGGAGCCAGAAATGTGGAGCAAAGCTGTGCTTTAAACCAGGCCTAAACTGCAGGGAAAGTTCCTTTGAGGAACACAATGAGGGGAAGGTGAAACAAAAATTCAGAATTTGGGTGCCAGAGCCATGGAGTAAAGCTGGGCTTTAAACCAGGCCTAAGCTACTGGAAAAGCCCCTTTGAGGCCCACAAAGAGGGGAAATAAAAGTAAAATCCAGAATTTGGGAGCCAGAAATGTGGAGCAAAGCTGTGCTTTAAACCAGGCCTAAACTGCAGGGAAAGTTCCTCACACAATGAGGGGAAGGTGAAACCAAAACTCAGAATTTTGGTGCCAACCCCAGCTCCCTGCCCTGCTGGGGCCCTTGGGCTGTCGCTCACTGGAAATCCGAGAACATTCCCAGCAGATCCTCGGTTTTCAGGGACGAGGGGAAGTCGTAGATCTCGGTGACGTGGGCCAGGTCCCCCTCGCTGACCTGCGCCTCCCCATAGCCAGAGTAATCCACAGAGATCCTCTCGATGCTGATGTCCTTCACTGACAGGTTCCCAACGATCTGGGGAGACCCAAACAAGGATTAAATACAAAACAATGAGCCAGGCTCGAGTTTCACCCCCTTGAGCTGCTTTGAGTGAGGTCTCACAAGCTCTCGGAGGTTTATTTCATATTTGAGATAGCTCAGCCACCTTGGCGTAAAATCAGCAGGATGGCTTCTGCGGCAGTGCTGGGAACAAAAAGATTTTAATAAAGGCAAAATAACAAAACTCTTTACAAAGAAAAACTGATTCAGGTGCAAGAGGTTCTTTCTCCTGGTTAAACACCCTCACAAAAGCGATTAGTTGCTTTGTTCTCTTCTTTTTCTAGTGAATTGCTCAGGTGGGACTTATTGGCTTTGTCCAATTGGCTATCCTTAAGTTTGAGGTGAAGTCCCCCAGGTCTATGAAATGCCTTTTTCACCTAATTGAGAGGAGGAAGTTCTGGGCTTCTTTCCTTTTTGAGGAGACAAAAGCTAGTTTTGTCACTCAAAAACAAAAAGGAAAAACCATAACAAAAACAAAAAGCAAAGGCAAAAACAAAAAGCAAAAAAAACAAACCAAACCAAAAAAAAAAAAAAAACAAAACAAACAAACAAAAAAAACACCCAAAAAGCCCATTCCTCACCCCCTCAGAGCCCAATCCTCACCTCAGCCACTCCAGCCCCATCTGGACATGGGATCCCCTCCAGGGGCGCCTCCTTGCCCTTTTTCCCCAGGTTTTGCCCCAAATCACCTCAGCCAGGAGCTCTGCCGTGCAGTCGTCCTCGAGGTCGCTCTGCCTCGTCCCCTCTCTGTCCCCTGCAGCCAAATCCAGGCCCCTCCTCATTGCCTCGGCCACACCGGAGCCTTCCTTGTCCTCCTCTTCCTCCTTCCCCTGGATCCGCCCTGGATCTCCCTCATGGAGCGGCTCAGGGGCAGCCACAGCCTCGGCTGGACCTTCCAGAACCTTCTGCAGGGGCTCCTGCTCCACCTGCCCAGCGCTGGGGCTGGGAACAGCCGGGACTCGCTGGGAATCCCGGGAATGCTGATCTGCCACAGTGTCTGTCACACCTGGGGCTGTCACACCTGGGGCTGTCACACCTGGGGCTGTCCTGCTGCCACCGTGGTTCTCCAAAGGGACACAGCTCCTCCCACACTCCAACCCTCTGGAATCCCGGCTGGATTGCTTCTCCTCCTGCAGCTGGGCCTGGAAGTCGCTGCCTTCTGGAATGGTGGTGCTGCCATGGCTTGGTTCTTCCTCCCCTGCCTCAGATGGGTGTTTGTTGTGCTCTGGAATGGTGGTGCTGCCATGGCTTGGTTCTTCCTCTCCTCCCTCAGGTGGGTGTTCGCTGTGCTCTGGAATGGTGGTGCTGCCATGGCTTGGTTCTTCCTCTCCTCCCTCAGGTGGGTGTTTGCTGTGCTCTGGAATGGTGGTGCTGCCATGGCTTGGTTCCTCCTCCCCTGCCTCAGGTGGGTGTTTGTGGTGTGCAGAATTTGGGGAATGGGAACAGTCCTCACCCCAACCTTCCCGCTCGCAGGAATCGCCGCCATTTCCCAAGGATGGCACCTTCTCAGCACGCAGGGGATGCTCAGCGCTGCCTCTTCCAGGGACTCCCTCTTCCTTCCCAGGGCTGCCCCCAGCCCCGCCCAGCTCCCGCTGCTCCCGGCTGGGATTCCTGGCGCCGTTTTCCCCTCCTGCAGCCGCCTCGTCCCCGGGGCTGTCGCGCTCCCTCCAATTCGCCTTTCTCCGGCCCCCTCGGGGCACGAACGGGGCTCGCTCTGCTTTCCTCCGGGGCGGTCTGGAGATCCTGCCCGAGCCCACGGTGGCGCGGGCGCTGTCCCCGTGCGTGTCCCCGGCGTGGCGCAGCCCCCGGGCCCCCCGCGCCCCCCGGCCCCAGGGCTGCGCCGGGCGCTGCACACGGGCAGCGCTGGGACCCGCCTTGTGGTCACTGGAGGGCTCGCTGGGAAGCCTGCGAAGGAGGGCATGGTGAGAGGGGAGCAGGGGAAACGCAGGGGAAAAGCACCAAAAAGGAAATTCCCAAGAGGAAAAATTCCCAAAAATCCCACTGTTCTTGGGGTCTGGGAGATGCCATTGGTAATGGAGAACCTGAATGGGACAAAGCGATTTTGTGCCTGATCCAAGGGCTGGAGCCAGGCTGAGAGAGCTGGGAACACTCCAGGGGCTCCAGGGAGAGCTCAGAGCCCCTTTCAGGGCCTGAAGGAGCTCCAGGAGAGCTGGAGAGGGACTGGGGACAAGGGATGGTGAGAGGGGAGCAGGGGAAACCCAGGGGAAAAGCATCAAAAAGGGAATTTCCGAAAGGAAAAATTCCCAAAGGGAATATCCCGCTGTGCCTTGGGGTCTGGGGGGTGCCATTGGTAATGGAGAACCTGAATGGGACACGGTGACTTTGTGCCTGATCCAAGGGCTGGAGACCTGGGAATGCTCCAGGGAGAGCTCAGAGCCCCTTTCAGGGCCTGAAGGGGCTCCAGGAGAGCTGGAGAGGGACTGGGAAGGAGAGGATGGTGGGAGGGGAGCAGGGCAAGCCCAGGGGAAAAGGAGGAGAACCATCAAATTCCCAAAGGGAAAATCCTGCTGTGCCTTGGGGTCTGGGAGGTGCCAGAGGTAATGGAGAACCTGAATGGGACAAAGTGACTTTGTGCCTGATGGATCAGGCTGGAAACCCTTTGGAGCCAGGCTGGGAGAGCTGGGAATGCTCCAGGGACTCCAGGGAGAGCTCAGAGCCCCTTCCAGAGCATGAAGGGGCTTCAGCAGAGCTGGAGAGGGACTGGGGACAAGGATGGAGGGACAGGACACAGGGAATGGCTCCCACTGCCAGAGGGGAGGGATGGATGGGATGTTGGGCAGGAATTGTTCCCTGTGAGGGTGGGATGGAATTCCCAGAGCAGCTGTGGCTGCCCCTGGATCCCTGGAATGCCCAAGGCCAGGTTGGACATTGGAGCCTGGAGCACCTGGGACAGTGGGGGTGTCCCCAGAAGGTGACAAGGGTGGCACTGGGATGAGTTTCGGGTCCCTCCCAAACAATTCCAGGGTTTTGATGGCTGCCAGCCCTGACCCAGGGGATCACAGCTCACCTGACAGCAGAGTGACAAATGACTGTCCTCCTCCTCCAGCCCTCTCCCACCGAGAAGCTGCTCAGCAACTCCATGTTCTCCACGGTCCTGTGGATCAGGTACCTGAGGCGGCTGGACAGGGGTGGGAACAGCAGCACCCTGCAAGGAGAGAGGGCTCAGGGCAACAGGAACGTGCAGGGAGGGATGGGGATGGTGGAAACATTCAATAACCTCATCCCTGAGGCATCCCCAGCACGGGGTTTAAATCAGAAAAAAGGCAAGCAGGACTTGGGGGTATTAAAGGCACAAATGACTCGTCAGATTTGCAGCCAGACACATTTTACACATTAAATGGAGTGTGGGGAATGCCTGGCCCAAGGCCTTGGCCTGGACTCTCCTTCCTGCTGTATCCATATGGGAAAAGCTGGGAAGCACCAGCAGAAAGCTGCTACAGATCCCCTCCCTCCCAGGCTGAGCCTTATTTCATTTCTCTCTCCACAATATCTTATTCTGTAACATTTCTAAATCAGTATTTATCCCAAAAATTACATACAAATATATACTAGATAAACCTCCCTTATATACAAATATATACTATATATATATTATATATTTAGTATATATATATTATATATTTAGTATATATACTATATATATATAGTATATATTTAGTATATACATAGTATATATTTAGTATATATAGTATATATAGTATATATAGTATATACATATACTATATATATACAAATATATATACATATATATACATTCTTTATATACAAATATATAATATATAAACCTTTATATAGTATATAACTATATATATATAGTTATATACTATATATAATTCTTTATTCACAAACACATACTATAAATATATAAACCTTCTATCAAACTTTATAAATTACAAATTTATAAATATATTAACCTTCTATCAAACTTTATAAATTACAAATTTATAAATATATTAACCTTCTACCAAACTTTAAAATTCCTCTACAAACCCATTTCCCACCTGGAAGCCAGGAATAAAGCAAGAATGGATAAACAAACTCCACGTTCAATGTCACTGCTGCCACCTGGTTTGTCCCCGACTCTTTGACAATGGCACAGGGAATTTCTTTGCCAAACATTTTATTTTAAAGAAGGACTGAAACAAATATTTAAGGTCAGGAGAAGCTGGCAGGGAGCTCAGCTCAGCTCCTGTCCAGCACCCTGGGCTTGGCCACCCCAAGGGCTCCAAAGGTCACTGGGTTGGGAACAGCTCCAGGTGAACCCAGGACGAGCAGAAAGCCACCAAAGGCCACAAAGCCCTGCCTGAAGGTGTGACCAGGGGAGGGGATCCCACAGCCAGACCCCAAATGCTGCTGCTTTCACCCCAGAAAATCGATGCCAAGCACAAGCCCAAGGTGCCCAGGTGTTCCAGGCGCTGCCCAGGTGTCCCTGGTGCTGCCATGGCCCGGGGACAGTCAGGGACCCACCGGTGGTGCTGGCCCTGCTCCATGAAGTGCTCCAGCTCCTCCACGATCCTGCCCACGAACTCATCCTCGCTGGGCGACAGGAAAACGCCATCCATGGGGCACAGAGCCAGGGGACAGCCTGCCGGGGGACAGGGACACACATGGAGGGAGGGACAGGGACACACCTGAGGGACAGGGGCACATGGAGGGACAGGGAGAGCCTGCCGGGGACAGGGACACATGGAGGGAGGGACAGGGGCACACATGGAGGGACACGCCTGAGGGAGAGGGGAACAGCTAGAGGGACATGGACACATGGAGGGACAGGGACAGCCTGCTGGGGGATAGAGACACACCTGAAGGACAGGGACACCCGGAGGGACAGGGAGGCACATGGAGGGACAGAGACACATCCGCCAGATGTGGGCACATGGGACGGGGGCATATGGGGCGGGACAGGGACACACGTGGAGGGCCAGGGGCACACGGAGGGAGGGACAGGGACAGCCTGCCGGGGGACAGGGACACATGGAGGGACAGGGACACACGTGGAGGGACAAGGGCACATCTGGAAGGACGGGGGCACATGGAGGGACAGGAACACACCTGGAGGGACTGGGGCACACCTGAGGAAGAGGGACACACCTGGAGGGAGGGACGCACGTGGAGGGACAGGGACACGAGCACATGGAGGAAGGGACAGCCGCCAACCCCCGCCCATGGGTGCCCAAATCTCACCCGCCCCTGTGCTGGCTCAGTCTGCACCCCGCTATCCCCAAAATCCCAGGGCATCCCAAAATCCCCCAGCCCCGGGCACTCCAAAATCCCCCAGCCCCGGCCATCCCAATTTCCCCCACCCCTGTGCACCCCCAGCCTCTCTGCCCTCCGTTATTCCCCTATCCCGGACACCCCCATCCCGCTCTCTGCATCCGCCTGCCCCCCCATGTCCCAGCGCCACGTGCTGCCTCCCGTCCCCACCACCACCACCACCACCACCACCACCACCACCATCATCACCCTCACCCCAACCCCCCCATCGCCCCCATCCCCGCTCCCGGCCCCGCCGCGCCCCCGTTCCGCAGCCCCGGTGTCCCTCCCGGCTGCGGCCGCCCCGGCCGGGTCCCCCCGCGCCCTCACCGCCAGGCCCGGCCGAGCAGCGGATGCCGGAGCGGCGCCTGCGCCCGGCTCTGGCTCCTCCCTCCCAGCCCCGGCTCCGGCTCCTCCCGCCCGGCTCCGGCTCCTCCTTCCCGGTTCTGGCTCCTCCCGCCCGGCTCTGGCTCCTCCCTCCCAGCCCCGGCTCCTCCCGCCCGGCTCTGGCTCCTCCCGCCCGGCTCTGGCTCCTCCTTCCCGGTTCTGGCTCCTCCCGCCCGGCTCTGGCTCCTCCTTCCCGGCTCTGGCTCCTCCCGCCCGGCTCTGGCTCCTCCCGCCCGGTTCTGGCTCCTCCCGCCCGGCTCTGGCTCCTCCCGCCCGGCTCTGGCTCCTCCTTCCCGGTTCTGGCTCCTCCCTCCCGGCTCCGGCTCCTCCCGCCCGGCTCTGGCTCCTCCCGCCCGGCTCTGGCTCCTCCCGCTCCATCCCGGCTCCTCCCGCTCTGTCCCGGCTCCTCCCGCTCTGTCCCGGCTCCTCCCGCTCTGTCCCGGCTCCTCCTGCTCTGTCCCGGCTCCTCCCGCCCAGCCCCGGCTCCTCCCGCCCGGCTCTGGCTCCTCCCGCTCTGCCCCGGCTCCATCCCGGCTCCATCCCGGCTCGTCTCGCCCGGTTCCGGCTCCTCCCGCTCCGTCCTGGATCGTTCCGACCCGTCCCAGCTCCTCCCGACTGATCCGAACTTTTCCGTCCCCGTCCGTGCTGGTCCCGCTCGGTCTGGGCTCCTCTCGGCCTGTCCCGGCTCTTCCCCCTCATCCCGATTCTCTCCCTCTCGCTCCCGGTTCTTCTTCCCTCTTGCTCCCGGTTCTTCTTTCTCCTCATCCCCCGTTCTTCCTCCCCGTCCCGGCCCCATCCCCGGCAGCGCTCCTGGCCCCGCTGTCCCCAAACCCTCCCGGGCCGGGTTCATCCCCTGTCCCCGTTCGGCTCCGGGCGCTCCAGAATCGGAGCTGCTGAGGTCGGGACGGCCGGGGCTGATTTCAGCCTGTCCGGAGCTGCTTTACCGGGAAACAATCCCGGCCTCGGCTCTCCCAGGAAACAATCCCGGCCTCGGTTTTCCTGGAACATCTCCCGGCCCTTTCCCGGGCAAGAGGAGCAGGTTCCAGTCTGGAAATAAAGCCAGGCAAGACATCAACCCCCAGCAGCCACATCCCCTTATCCTCCCCTGTGCTCACTTCTCCCTTTCTCTGTTAAAGCCGTTCTTCCTAAAATTCCCGATTTTTTTCTGGCTGAAAAATCACTTGAAAGTCAGCAGTCATTCCCTGTCTCGCTGCAATTCCAGCTGGGAAAGCAGCACAATTCCCCATCACCTACTCAGGGTTAATTCCCACACTCTCCCAGCCCAGCACATTCAAATGTGGCTGGTTTGGACTGGTTTGGATTAGGAGGAACCTCCAATTTTTTCCCTCTGTCTGCTGATTTCCACGTGGAGTTGATGCTTTTCCTCCTTTCCCTCTTTTGCAAATATCACTTTTCTCAGGCCCCTCTGCTCCTCACCCAAAAACCCAGAACCTGTCCCCAGGTCACCCATGGCACATCCAGAGCTCCAGGAGTGACCTGTGGATTTTTTGGGATTACAGAGCAGAGTCAGGCACAAATCCTGCCCCAGTCCCTGCTCTGGGATCAGCTCCAGCCTGGAATAATTTCACCCACCCCAGTGTGGAATTTGGGATAGGAGAAGGGAAAAGAGGAGGAGGAGAAGGAGGAAGACGCTTCCTGGTGTGATTACAGAGGAAACCTGTGCAGGGAAAAAGGGAAAAAGGGGAAAAGGAGCCACATTCTGCAGCCAGGTAAACAAGGGGGTCTGTGCCAGTCCCACCAGTTTGGAGCCTTCCCGTTTCCCAGTCTGCCCACAGGAATGTCTGTAACACACTGGGATTCCTTCCCGAGCCTGGCAGGTTTGGGGCTGGCTCTGTCACCACCTGTCCCTCCTGATGCTGGGTCAGAGCTGCTGCAGGAAAATTAACAATAATTAAACACATTAATTTAATGAAATAATTAAATACAGGTAATAATAGGACACACAACGGGTCACTTCACCCTCTTTGTTGTCTTTCCTTTGCAGTTCATCACAGACACACTGAGCTGCCTGCTTTCCCCCAACCCCTTTACAAACCATCCTGGATTAAGCACCAGAATTTTGCCACACGTATCAAGAAACTCTTCCAAAACAGTTCTGGGAAAAGCCGAGTGCTCCCTCCTCTCTTGTGCCAAGCCAGGAGTTCCAAGCACCACACAACACGCTGAATTATAAATATTAATTATAAATTAATACAGCAGCGTTCAGCATTCAGCATTCACCCCTTTTTCCCACCCAGGCTCAAGGGAAGGTGCTGCTGGCCAGAGGGGGAACCCTCCCCAGCCAGACGGGGGTCCCACACTCAGGAAGGGGGATCTGAGGGGGAGAGGAGCCTGGAGAAACCCTCTCCAAGGCCACTTTGGGATGGGAGAAGGGAAAAGAGGAGGAAAAGGAGGAAGATGCTTCCTGATGGGATTACAGAGGAAGCTTGTGCAGGGAAAAGGAGCCACATTCTGCAGCCTGGTAAACAAGGCAGCCCCAGTCCCACCGGGCCAGTGACCAGCTGAATTTGGCCAGCTCCTCTCTCAGCTCCTCAGAAAACAGAAATGTCCCCTCTCCCCTCTCTGCTGGAGACCTTCCCACCCCTCTTTTCCCATCCAGGCTCAATGGAAGGCGCTGCTGGCCAGAGGGGGAACCCTCCCCAGCTGGACGGGGGTCCCACACTCAGGAAGGGCATTCTGAGATGGGGAGGAGCCTGGAGAAACCCTCTCCAAGGCCACCTCGGGGCTCTCCACCTGCAGCACAGCGTGGGGCAGCAGCTGGGGTGGGCTGAGGCTCTGCAGAGCCCTGTGGCCAGAGGTGTCAGGATGGAAGGACACCAGCCCAGAGGTGTCAGGGTGGAAGGACACCAGCCCAGAGGTGTCAGGGTGGAAGGACACCAGCCCGGAGGTGTTGGGGTGGAAGGACACCAGGCCGGAGGTGTCAGGGTGGAAGGACACCGGCCCAGAGGTGTCAGGACGGAAGGACACCAGCCCAGAGGTGTCAGGACGGAAGGACACCAGCCCAGAGGTGTCAGGGTGGAAGGACACCAGCCCGGAGGTGTCAGGACGGAAGGACACCGGCCTGGAGGTGTCAGGGTGGAAGGACACCAGCTCGTTGCTGAAGGTCACCGTCTCCACGGCGCTGCCGCGGCACAGGCAGCCCCAGCCCAGCAGGGAGGTGAAAGCGGCGCGGAACTCGGCGTTGAAGGCGTAGACGATGGGGTTGAGGGCAGAGTTGGCCCAGCCCAGCCAGGTGAAGGTGCTGAGCACGGCCCTGCTGACGCACGGCGACGCTCCCGGGACGTGGAGATCGGGGTCGCAGAAGGGCACCAGGCAGTTGAGCACGAAGAAGGGCAGCCAGCAGCACACAAAGACGCCCACGATGATGGAGAGGGTCTGCAGCACCTTGGTCTCCTTCTTGAGGGAGGTTTTCAGGGAGGTTTCCCGAGGGTGGTCGCTCTGTCCCACCGGTGTCTCCAGGGAGGAGATCCCACGGAGCTGGCGCCGGGCCAGGCGGAAGAGGCGCCCGTAGGTGCCCAGCATGATGGCCACGGGGATGTAGAAGCTGATGAGGGACGAGGAGATGGCGTAGGTCCTGCTGAGGCTGGGATCACAGCTCCCCTCCTCCGCAGAGCCATTAAACCCCAGCTGCTCCCGGGCCTTGTGCCACTGCAGCTGCACGGGGAGGAAGGAGATGAGGAGGGACAGCAGCCAAGCCACCGCGATGGTGACGAAGGCCAGGCGCTGTGTCACCCTCCTCTGGTGGCGGAAGGGCTCGGCGATGGCCCAGTAGCGCTCGACGCTGATGAGGCACAGGTGGAGGATGGAGGCCGTGCAGCACGTGATGTCAAAGGCCACCCAGAGGTCACAGAAGGCCCCGAAGGGCCAGAAGCCCAGCACGTCGCTGGCAGCTCTCCAGGGCATCACCAGCACGGCCACCAGCAGGTCAGACACGGCCAGGGAGACCACGAAGAGGTTGGTGACCTTGGAGCGCAGGTGTGGGAACCTGAGCACGGCCAGGCACACCAGGGCGTTCCCCAGCAGCGTGGTGAGGATGAGGAGGGACAGGCAGGCGGCTGTCACCACCCGCAGGGACAGCGGGGAGTGGCTTTGTGCTGCCCAGCTGGTGGCACTGAGCCCGTCCTGCCCAGCTCCTCCTGCCGAGGGGTAAAACCCATCCATGGCTGCCGCTTGTCCTGGACTGTCAAGCAAATTGTGTTCTGTTCACCATCTGCTCGTCAGCTGTCTTCTGTTCAGTGGTTTTCCTTATCTCTTCCACAACCGGGGGGAAGTCTGCTGATAAGAGGCCATTGAATGTCCCTGCATGGCTGATAAGAACTACAGCATCCCATTGGGAGATGTGAGCCCAGAGGGAGGAGCCAAGCATTCCTGCCTGGATATAATCTGGAGATTCTGGAACAGCAGCCAAGCATTCCTGCCTGGATATAATCTGGAGATTCTGGAACACCAGCCAAGCATTCCTGCCTGGATATAATCTGGGGATTCTGGAATGTTGGGGAAGATGAAACAGGAAAGCCTTATAAACATGATTGTCTGGCAAAAGATTTTGAGAATATAGAAACCATAAGCGAGATTGAAATGAAAGCAAGCTTTGAGATCCCTCAGTTACTGAACAACTGGAAAACAATGGTGTGGCTGGCTGAAGGTGATCCCCTTTTGATGGAACAACACCCTCTGCTTGCAGACAGCTCCAAGGCTCAGAGCAGACCCTACAGCTTGGCAGAAGGGCCCAAAGAGGAGTTTTTAGGGTTTAAAATGTAACACAGTATGGGAATGTAATGATTCTTATAGGCTGTATGGAAATGCTGTAGGATTTGTATCTTGTACTGGATTGGTTAGTGAGAATCAGAATATTCAGCGCAGAAGAAGATTTATGGTATTGCAATGGGAACCTTGCTCTCTTACCCCTTTTACTCTCTTACCCTCTCATCCTCTCTACCCCTCTCCTCTCTCAGGCCTGCTCTGAGCTGTGCCTGGCAGCTCCCAGCAGGGCCCTTTGCAATAAACCCCAAATTCCAAGCCCTGGCTGCAGAGATCTCTCATCTCCATCCGTCCCAACTGTCCTACCTCCCGATGCTCCAACACTGGAACACCAGCACGGCTTCTTCACTGGATTTCCCAGAGGAGCAGCAGCTGCCTCTGCCCCTGGATCTCCAGAGGAGACTCCACCCTTGTCCAGGATCCCTGCTCCAGCAGAACCAGCCCTGACACTGCAGGAGGGCTGAGCCACAATTCCAATGGGACTGCTGCCAACACCCTGACCCACAGGGTGTCAGGTTGGGTTCTGACTCTGGCAGTGTTGGTTCAGTTCACTGCATTGTTTATTTTGTCCTTTTATTTTCTTCCTTATTAAAGAACTGTTATTTCCTACTCCCTCCCATATTTTTTGCCTGAGAGCCCCTTAATTTAAAATTTATAGCAATTTGGAGCGAGGGGATTTTACATTTTCCATTTCAGGGGAGGGTCCTGCCTTCCTTAGCAGACCCCTGGCTTTTAAACCAAGATACCCATTTATCCCTTCCTGCTGAGGTTTCTCGGGGCTCCATCAGCATCCAGAGCCCCTTTTCCCTGCTCCCACAGCATCTCCAAAGCCCCAGCTGCAATCCAGTCCTGCTGCCAGCCCAGTAAAAGTGCTGGAAGCTCTCAGTCCTTTCCAGATCTCTGCTGACAAGATTTTTGGATTTTTGGAGTTTGGATTTTCCCTCCTGCCTCCCACCCCAGTTCCCTTCCTCTGCTGCTCCCCGGAGCCAGAACTCACCTCCAGGGCTGGGGAGGCTTTGCTGCAAATCTTCTGCTGCAAATCTTCTGCTGCAAATCTTCCTCGCTGTCCTGCCTCTTCACCTGCTGGTGCTCCTGCAGAATTCCCAGATCCCTCCCGTGGCCAGGCTGGGATTCACTGCCAGGAGCAAGAGGGGTCTGAGCTCCCTCTGCTCCTGCAGCCCCTCCCTGTTCACAGCTCTTCCCTCTGGAGCCAAATCCCTCTGCCTTTGGCTCAGGTGGGATCTGGCTCTGCCCCGGGAGCTGGGAGAGATGTGAATCCACAGGGTGAGTCACTGGGAACTCAGTGAGAGGGTTTGAGGGGGAGAATAATCATTCCAGTCAGATTTGAGGGTCCTCAGTGCAAATGAGCACAGAAATTTATTGTGATTTCTGCATAAATGATGCCTGATTGCCGTGCCCGGGCTCTGAGTCACAGCTCAGAGATGACCCCAAACCAATCACTCCTTCCTGCCCTGTGCTGGTGCAAAATTGGCATTTACTGTCCAGTGCAAAATCCCTTCTCCAGGACAAAAAAAAATGAAAAGAAACACATCTAAAAATCCTGTACAAACCTGGAAGTTTTTTCTTTTTGAAAGTCCCACACAAAGCAGCCTCAGATCTTTTTTCAGCACAGGTTACCTGCAGAACCAGTGAGGGTGAGGATAAGTTTTTTAATCCTTGATAAATGAATTTTACTTTCAGTAAAGTGGTGTAAAGTTGCTTCTTTTTCAAGTTCATCATAATTTCCTTAATTCCCAGCTCGTTCCACCTCAGGGATAACTGGTACAACTAACCAGAAAGTCAAGATCCTTTTCCAGTCAGGTGTGGAGGTGGCACTTGGGGACACGGGGTGGGGTGGCCTTGATGGTCTGAAGGTCTTTGCCAACCTTAAGTCTAAAATTTTACATTTGGTGCTCCCAAGGAGGAGGAGCTGATTTGTGTCTCAAAGAAGGATTTCCTGGAAGCCTCCTGGCTCGGGATGTGCCACCATGGGCTGCCACTGCCACCCTGTGCTGTGACTTATGGAGGTGACAGATCCAGTGCCACCCTGCTGGGCTGTGACAGATCCAGTGCCACCAGTGCCCTGTGCGACAGATCCAGTGCCACCAGTGCCCTGTGCGACAGATCCAGTGCCACCCTGCCCTGTGTGACAGATCCAGTGCCACCCTGCTGTGTATGACAGACCCAGTGCCACCCCTGCTCTCCTGAGAACAGCCTCCCTGCCAAAGTGAGGTGGGGAAAAGCAGGACAAGGATTTGCAAATCCTGGGCACAAAACGAGTTCAGCTCTAATTCATTCCCTCTGTGCCCAGAGTGTGGTCCTGGGGCATCCCTGACCCCTCCTTTCCCTGTCACCTCAGGGGAAAGAGCCACCAGAGCACCCTGAGCTGGCTCGGCTGAGCTCGGGTCGATCAACCCAACTCTGCTAAACCCAGATCCATCACCCCAGGATTGCTGAGCCCGGATCCATCACCCCAGGATTGCTGAGCCCGGATCCATCACCCCGGGATTGCTGAGCCTGGGTCCATCCCCCCAAACCAGCTCTGCTGAGCCCGGATCCATCACCCCGGGATTGCTGAGCCCGGATCCTTCATCCCAGGATTGCTAAACCCGGGTCCATCCCCCCAAACCAGCTCTGCTGAGCCTGGATCCATCACCCCGGGATTGCTGAGCCCGGATCCTTCATCCCAGGATTGCTAAATCTGGACCCATCACCCCGGGACTGCTACACCTGGATCCATCAGCCTGGGATCACTAAACCCGGATCCATCACCCCAGGATTGCTGAGCCCGGGTCCATCAACCCAGCTCTGCTGAGCCCGGATCCATCGCCCCAGGATTGCTGAGCCCGGATCCATCATCCCGAGATTACTAAACCTGGATCCATCACCCTGGAATTGCTAACCTGGATCCATTACCCCAAGCCGGCTCTACTAAACCCGGATCCGTCACCCCGGGATTGCTAAACCCGGGTCCATCACCCCGAGCCAGCTCTGCTAAACCCAGGTCCATCACCCCGGGATTGCTAAACCTGGGTCCATCACCCCGGAATTGTCAAACCTGGGTCCATCCCCCTGAGCCAGCTCTGCTAAACCCGAGTCCGTCACCCCGGGATTGCCGAGCCCGGATCCATCACCCTGGAATTGCTGAACCCGGGTCCATCACCCCGGGATTGTCAAACCCGGGTTCATCACCCCGGGATTGCTGAGCCTGGATCCATCACCCCGGGATTGCCAAACCCAGATCCATCACCCCGGGATTGCCAAAGCCGGGTCCATCACCCCGGGATTGTTGAGCCCGGGTCCATCACCCTGAGCCAGCTCTGCTAAACCCAGGTCCATCACCCCGGGATTGCTAAGCCTGGGTCCATCACCCCGGAATTGTCAAACCCGGATCCATCACCCTGGAATTGCTAAACCCGGGTCCATCACCCCGGGATTGCTGAGCCCGGATCCATCACCCCGGGATTGCCAAACCCGGGTCCATCACCCCAGAATTGTCAAACCCAGATCCATCACCCCGGGATTGCCAAACCCGGGTCCATCACCCCAGAATTGTCAAACCCAGATCCATCACCCCGGGATTGCCAAACCCGGGTCCATCACCCCAGAATTGTCAAACCCGAGTCCATCACCCCGGGATTGCTGAGCCCAGGTCCATCACCCCGGGATTGCTGAGCCCGGGTCCACCACCCCGGGATTGCCAAACCCGGATCCATCACCCCGGGATTGCTGAGCCCGGATCCATCACCCCGAGCCAGCTCTGCTAAACCCGGGTCCATCACCCCGGGATTGCTGAGCCCGGGTCCATCACCCCGGGATTGCCAAACCCAGACCCATCACCCCGGGATTGCTGAGCCCAGGTCCATCACCCCGAGCCAGCTCTGCTAAACCCAGGTCCATCACCCCGGGATTGTCAAACCCGGGTCCATCACCCCGGGATTGCCAAACCCGGGTCCATCACCCCGAGCCGGCCCAGCTGAGCCCGGGGTCAGCAGGACCTGCCCCGATCCATTCCCAGCAGGGGCCGATGCTCCCTGAAGCCGCAGCCGGGCTCGCTCTGGGTGTCCGGGCGCTCGCTGTCCCCGTGTCACGGCCACGGCTCGGTTTAATTAAGCCTCGGTTTAATTAGCGGCGGCTGCAGCGCCAGGGAGCGAGGGTAGGTGGCACCGGCGGCCGCGCCCGGAGCAGCGCCGGCCTCGGGAATTGGGGATCCAGCGGGGGGAAAGCGGGAGCTGGGCCAGGGCTGGGGCACAGTTCATCCCCCGAGGAGCGAATAACCCCAGGACAGCCCCCCGAGAACGGGCACGGCCCCGGAGCTGCCGGAGCTCCAGGAGCGTTTGGACACCGCCCCCAGGGTGGGATTTGGGGTGTCCGGGTCCTTTCCCTCTCAGGATACCCCAAGGCCCCCAAGGCAGATCCCTCACCCACCCAGGGATGCTCTGCCCCTGGTGCCCCACGGGGCATTTTCCTCCCAACCCCTGCTCTGGGCATGAAGGTTTTCAGGAGCTCAGAAACGAACACCGGGATGCTGTCACTGCTGTCACTGCTGTCACTGCTGTCACTGCTGACCAGGTGAGCAGGGTGGCAGTGCCCTGTGACAGGGCAGGGTGGCACTGGATTTGTCACACAGATCACTGGTGGCACTGGATCTGTCACACAGGGCAGGGATGGCACTGGATCTGTCACACAGAGCACTGGTGGCACTGACCTGTCACACAGAGCAGAGTGGCACTGGATCTGTCACACAGGGCAGGGTGGCACTGGATGTGTCACAGCCCAGCAGGGTGGCAGTGATCTGTCACACGGGGCAGGGTGGCACTGGATCTGTCGCACAGGGCACTGGTGGCACTGGATCTGTCACACAGGGCATGGGTGGCACTGATCTGTCACACAGAGCACTGGTGGCACTGATCTGTCACACGGGGCAGGGTGGCACTGATCTGTCACACAGGGCATGGGTGGCACTGACCTGTCGCACAGGGCACTGGTGGCACTGGATCTGTCACACAGGGCACTGGTGGCACTGGATCTGTCACAGCCCAGCAGGGTGGCACTGGATCTGTCACCTCCATAAGTCACAGCACAGGGTGGCAGTGGCAGCCCATGGTGGCACATCCCGAGCCAGGAGGCTTCCAGGAAATCCTTCTTTGAGACACAAATCAGCTCCTCCTCCTTGGGAGCACCAAATGTAAAATTTTAGACTTAAGGTTGGCAAAGACCTTCAGACCATAGAGGCCACCCCACACCGTGTCCCCAAGTGCCACCTCCACACTGTTTGAACCCTCCAGGGACGGTGATTCCACCCTTCCCGTGCCTGACATTTTCCGTGAAGGATTTTGTCCCAATTTCCAACCAAAACCTCCCCTGGCACAACTTGAGGCTGTAGGAAAGGATCAGGAAAGGGTCTCCCCTTCAGCTGGGGATGGGATGGGATCCATGGGATGGGATGGGATGGGATGGGATGGGATGGGATGGGATGGGATGGGATGGGATCCATGGGATGGGATCCATGGGATGGGATCCATGGGTTGGGATGGGATCCATGGGATGGGATGGGATCCATGGGATGGGATCCAGGGGATGGGATGGGATAGGATGGGATGGGATGGGATGGGATGGGATGGGATCCATGGGATGGGATCCATAGGATGGGATGGGATCCACGGGATGGGATCCATGGGATGGGATCATGGGACCCATCAGATGGGATGGGATGGGATGGGATGGGATGGGATGGGATCCATGGGACCCATGAGATGGGATCCATGGGATGGAATGGGACCCATGAGATGGGATGGGATGGGATCCATGGGATGGGATAGGATGAGATGGCATCCATGGAATGGGATGGGATCCAGGGGATGGGATCCAGGGGATGGGGTGGGATGGGATCCATGGGTTGGGATGGGACCCATGAGATGGGACAGGAAAGGATCCATGGGACCGATGGAATGGGATGAGATGGGATGGGATCCATGGGACCCATGAGATGGAATGGAATGGGATGGGATGGGATCCATGGGATGGGATGGGATCCTTGAGATTGGATGGGATCCATGGGATGGGATCCAGGGGATGGTATCCATAGGATGGGATGGGATCCAATTTATCCAATTTCTGGCACTTTGCACCACACCTGCTGCAGGATCCCTGCGGGTTCTGCTGTCACAAACCAAACCCAGCAGCTCCTCCTGGGAGGGATCAGATCTCCTCCCCTGAGGATCTGCATTATCTGATCAGCAACAGTTCAGCAGCTATTTTTTTCCAGGCTCAAGTTAAGCTCTATTTTAAACAGCTCTCCAGCATGAAAAGATTCCAGTTTGGTGGCAATTCAGCTCCAAGTTTTTATATTTAATTTCCTCACCCAGCAAGAGGATGCCCTTGATTTCCTCTCCCTGCTGTCTCACCAAAATATCCTGAAAATTCTCCATTCAGGCACCCTGATTACATCCCCCACTCTGCATCAAAGGCAGAAAATTACCAGCCACTCCAAATAAAGCAGCAGCTGCTGGGGTTTAACTCCTAAATGTCATTTCCAGCACAGCTGATGCATCCCAGGATCACAGGGGAGTGTTTATTCCTGCAGGAATTTCCAGGGAAGGGACAAGTTCTGAGAGATCAGGGGAGAAAGGAGGGGGAGGTCAGACTTGTAAAACAAAAATCCAGGTTGTAGGTGAGAGCTGAGCCCTGTAAAAAATCCAGGGAGCTCTCCAGGGATCAGATCAAACCTCAGCCAGAGGAAACAGCATCAACAGCCTGGGATTCCTGGTTTAGGCGTTGTGGTTTCAGAGGGAAATTTGGTTTTCTATCAGCAGGCCGCTCAATTTACATCGATTTTCTTCAAGCAAAGGGAAAACCAGTGCCAGGCTCCCAGTCTGGGCTGCTTAATTGCAATTAGAACAAGAAGCTGGGTGAAAAACTGCCCCAAAAATCAGCTTTAGGAATTGTCTGGTACAAAAGCAAGGGGTGCATTAGAACTGATTTCCTTTTCTCCATGGGCAGAGGGCTGTGACTGTGAACCTTCAAAGTGCAGGTTTGAGATGCACAGTGATAAAAAAGAAGGGGACAGATAAGGGAAAGCAGGAATTGTGTCCACAATGACACCAGCAATGAAGGCAGTGCCACCCAAAAAGGAGCAGAGCCTGCTCAGGAAATACAGACAAATTATTAAATGTGGTAATATTTAATAATGGGCTTTTTAAACCCAGGCTAGTCTGGTGGAGCAGGTGCTCAGTTTGGGTTTGGATAGAGCAGCCCAGGACTATCCCTGGATGCCAGCACAGCTGGATCAGCAGCTGGAGCAGGGACAAAGCACAGAAGGCCCCCTGGGTCCCTCCCATCCCCTTTGGTCACACACAGGCAGAAAACACCGAGGATTTTCTCCCATTTACTTCCAGAGGAAAGGAATACAGAGCTTCAAGTCATTGTACATCATTCCATGGGGGACGTGAGAGCTGCAGCCTCCCCCTCCCCTGGCAGGAGCCTGCACTGGTGAGCGGTGACAGAGGGGACACAGCCCCTGGGGACAGCCCCAGTGCCACCCTGGCCCTGGGCTGGGACTGGGCGGGCACGAAACGGGCACCAGGAGGGGAAACTCCAGCCCCCAATGCACTATCCCAAGGTGCCACTGAGGAGTGGGGGCTGCAGAGGCAGCGTGGAAGTGCTGGGACACATTCCTGGTGGTACTGGGATACATTCCCAGTGCTGTGGGAATAAATTCCCAATGGGGCAGGAATACATTCCCAATGGGGCAGGAATACATTCCCAATGCTGTGGGAATAAATTCCCAATGGGGCAGGAATACATTCCCAGTGCTGTGGGAATAAATTCCCACTGGTGCTGGAATAAATTCCCAATGGGGCAGGAATACATTCCCAATGCTGTGGGAATAAATTCCCAGTGATTCTGGAATAAATTCCCAGTGGGGCAGGAATACATTCCCAATGCTGTGGGAATAAATTCCCAATGGGGCAGGAATACATTCCCAATGAGGCAGGAATACATTCCCAATGCTGTGGGAATAAATTCCCACTGGTACTGGAATAAATTCCCAATGGGGCAGGAATACATTCCCAATGCTGTGGGAATAAATTCCCAGTGATACTGGAATAAATTCCCAATGGGGCAGGAATACATTCCCAATGCTGTGGGAATAAATTCCCACTGATACTGGAATAAATTCCCAATGGGGCAGGAATACATTCCCAATGCTGTGGGAATAAATTCCCAGTGATTCTGGAATAAATTCCCAGTGGGGCAGGAATACATTCCCAATGCTGTGGGAATAAATTCCCACTGGTACTGGAATAAATTCCCAATGGGGCAGGAATACATTCCCAATGCTGTGGGAATAAATTCCCACTGGTACTGGAATAAATTCCCAATGGGGCAGGAATACATTCCCAATGCTGTGGGAATAAATTCCCAGTGATACTGAAATAAATTCCCAATGGGGCAGGAATACATTCCCAATGCTGTGGGAATAAATTCCCACTGGTGCTGGAATAAATTCCCAATGGGGCAGGAATACATTCCCAATGCTGTGGGAATAAATTCCCACTGATACTGGAATAAATTCCCAATGGGGCAGGAATACATTCCCAATGCTGTGGGAATAAATTCCCAGTGATGCTGGAATAAATTCCCAGTGGTACTGGGATACATTCCCACTGGTGGTACTGGGACACATTCCCAATGCTGTGGGAATAAATTCTCAGTGATATTGGAATAAATTCCCAGTGCTGCTGGAATACATTCCCAGTGCTGGGGGAATTCATTCCCACAGGTGCAGGAACACATTCCCAGTAGTACTGGAATAAATTCCCAGTGGTGCAGGGATACATTCCCAATGTTGTGGCAATAAATTCCCAGTGATATTGGAATACATTCCCAGTGCTGCAGGAATTCATTCCCAGTGCTGTGGGAATAAATTCCCAGTGCTGTGGGAACACATTCCCAGTGGTGCAGGAACACATTCCCAGTGGCACTGGAATAAATTCCCAGTGGTACTGGGATACATTCCCAATGCTGTGGGAATAAATTCCCAGTGATGCTGGAATAAATTCCCAATGAGGCAGGAATACATTCCCAATGCTGTGGGAATAAATTCCGTGGTATTGGAATAAATACCCAGTGCTGCAGGAATCCATTCCCACTGGTACAGGAATACATTCCCAGTGCTACAGGAACACATTCCCAGTGCTGTGGGATACATTCCCAGTAGTGCTGGAATAAATTCCCAGTGCTGCAGGAATCCATTCCCACTGGTGGTGGAACACATTCCCAGTGCTGTGGGACACATTCCCAGTCAGGAGGAGGGGCACAGGGCTGTGATCCATCCACAGGCAGCCAGGCACTCCCCTGCCATGCTCAGGAATGCCAGGGAAGGGCACATTCCCCTCCTGGAGCTTCCCAGGCTTCTGTGTGCACACAGGGGTAAAAAGTGACCTGCAAAAGATGAGAGGGGGAGAGGCAGCCCTGGAGCAGCTGCAGCTGTGGTGCTCAGGGGTTTGTGCATCAAAAACATCCACAGGGGCTGGTCTGGGGCTGTCAGGGAACACACAATCCTGTGGGAGTGCAGTGCCAGGGCTGAAGGCAAAGCCAAGGCTGTTCCATGGGGCTGTGCCCTCCCAAGGGATCCCTTGATTTATTTCCCACCCCAAATCCCTCCATGGCAGCTCAGAGCCAGCACCCTGCAGCTCCCCAGGAGTTTTGCTTACAGGGGTGATACAAAAATAGCCACCAGCTCCAATTTCAAGTGCCAGCAGAAAGAGCAGCCTTGGCCACAAGAGCCCGAAACTCCTCTGGGGGAATCTTTTGCAGGTCTCCCTTTTAAGGCCTTAAATGTCATTACAGAGAGAGGGATTCTTTTGTCTTGTGCTTGCCCTTGCTGCCCTCTCTGAGCAGCACCAAAATCTCCTCAAACTGAGCAGATCCAGTGCCTGGCTGTCAGTGCAGGATCCAGAGGGAGGGACACGACAAGCACCAGGTGTTTAAGGGCAGGACTGATGTGCCAAGTGTTCTAAACAACCACACAAACAGCCAAATGTTGAGCCACTGCAACGCTGCTGCTGCTCAGATTCTCAACATCAGCCACAGCAAAGGAAGAGAAACCAAAATCAAACCCAAAACCGAGCACTGCTATGGACACAGAAGAGTTTTTATCTTGGCTGGAGTTGTGTTCCCAGAGGGAAGACTGGATGTGGCAGTGACTTGGGGTCACGAGTCAGCTCGAGAGCAGATGTTGGCACAGATGACAAACACCAGCTGGGGCCAGGTCCAGAGTGGATTGTCATGGCAGTGGCTCCTGCTGCTGAGCAAAGACAGATCCAGGAGGACAGGGCTGCTCCCCTCTCCTTGGAAGTTCTGGTCATCAGTTAAGGAACATTGAGACACTTCCCAAGCTGCAGCAACAGGATTCTGTTGGCTCTTCAGAGATTCAGTCCCACAGCTGTTTTGGGTTCAGAAGAAGCAGAGGGAGTCTTTTGTGCCACATCTGTGAAGGGAATTGCATCAGAGAAAAGATCAGAACTCATCAAACCCACCCACAACCACCCAATACCATTCCAGAGTGCCCAGGGGCTTCCCTGCTCTGCTCCATCCCCCTGGAATCACGTGTTCCATGTGGAGCATGTCATGCCCTGGGAATTTCCAGGGAATGCCTTGGAAATTGGGGTTATAACATGCTCAACCCAAAAGAAAACTACAAGGCCAATCCTGTGGAATTGCTCATGAACAGATTCCCAAAAGGAAAACTGGAACTGTCCAGGACAGGTGTAGGGAAAGCTCAGTGCAAGCCCATAAACTCTGGTCATTCACTGTTACTGAATCATGGGATATCCTCAGTTGGAAGGGACACAAAAAGATCATTAATAAATCATAAAATATGATTTATTTATCATTATTATGATTTATTTCCTAATCAGTAAATAAAGCCCAGCTTAAGCAAGCCTGTCCCACATGAAGAGCATTCCAGGGGAGATGCTGAGTGCTGGACAAATCCTGTTTAGAAAATTCTGGTTTATCCCTTCCAACACTGCCTGGCTTTGTACAACTTTGTTAAATGTAAAAAAGCAATTTGTCCAAGCAGCAGCTCCCTCACAGAGCCTTCAGCTCTCCCTCCACCCCTGGCAAAGGATCCAGGCAGAATTCCCAGCTCTGCCAGGACTGGGTTTAACTCTGTTTAACCTGGATCCAGGCAGAATTCCCAGTTCAGGACTGGGTTTAACTCTGTTTAACCTGGATCCAGGCAGAATTCCCAGTTCAGGACTGGGTTTAACTCTGTTTAACCTGGATCCAGGCAGAATTCCCAGCTCAGGACTGGGTTTAACTCTCCTGAGCCTGGATCCAGAATTTCCAGCTCTGCCAGGACTGGGTTAAGCTCTACTGAAGCAGGATTCACACAGAATTCCCAGCTCTGCCAGGACTGGGTTAAACTCTGCTGAACCTGGATCCAGGCAGAATTCCCAGCTCAGGACTGGGTTTATCTCTCCTGAGCCTGGATCCAGAATTCCCAGCTCAGGACTGGGTTAAGCTCTGCTCAAGCAGGATCCAGACAGAATTCCCAGCTCTCCCAGGACTGAGTTTAGCTATGTTGAACCTGGATCCAGGCAGAATTCCCAGTTCAGGACTGGGTTTAACTCTGTTGAACCTGGATCCAGGCAGAATTCCCAGTTCAGGATTGGGTTTAGCTCTCCTGAGCCTGGATCCAGGCAGAATTCCCAGCTCAGGATTGGGTTTAGCTCTCCTGAGCCTGGATCCAGGCAGAATTCCCAGCTCAGGATTGGGTTTAACTCTCCTGAGCCTGGATCCAGGCAGAATTCCCAGCTCAGGATTGGGTTTAGCTCTCCTGAGCCTGGATCCAGGCAGAATTCCCAGCTCTGCCAGGCCTCTGCTGCCCCTGTGCTGCCCAGGGCTGTCCCAGCTCCCAGAGCAGCCCCTCCCAGGCCCTGCTGCCATTCCCACCTCCAGCAGACACAGAGAGCTGCTCCAGCTCAGCTTCCAGCTCGGCATCAGAGATGGGGGCACTCAGCACCTTCTGGGGGACGGGAGGCAGATCCAGGGAATCCTTGCTGGAGTCCTGCAGGAGACTGTCCAGCTCCTGCTCCAGCTCCTCAGAGTCCATCTCTGCTGAGCAAAGAAAAGATTTCAGCTCCAAGGAGAATTCAGTGGCATCCTCACAGCAGAGACTGAGATCCAAAACTGAGCTGTTATTCCTTCCCTCCATTGTTACTCACAAGGAATTTCCTGTACTTCTTTTAAAGGACTGAAATTTCAGTCCTGATCTCAGGGAGGAGACTTTTTTCCTTGGCACTGAGGCCAAGAAGCTCTGGCACCTTTCAGCAGAGGCAAACAAGCTGCAGCAGCAACCAGGCCAGAGGAAAAAGCTCATCACTTCAACAAAACAAAGCAGCAGCTGCCCTAAAAATAGATTTAAACCAACATTACCCAGCTTTGAACTGAAAGCCAGCCCCAAACAGGGACCACGAGGATTTGGAGATGGAGAAACTGTCAGAGGGGAGAAATCCCTGCTCCCATTCCCTTCAGGCACCAACTTTGGTGTTTTGGGAAGAGTTTATTGCCCCAGGAAGGCGCTGAATGTGGGGAGGGAGCAGGGAAGGGAGGGAGCAGGGATGGGAGGGAAAAGGGAAAGGAGGGAAAAAGGGAAAGGAGGGAAAAAAGGATGGGAGGGAAAAAGGGATGGGAGGGAAAAGGGAAAGGAGGGAAAAAGGGAAAGGAGGGAAAAAACGATGGGAGGGAAAAAGGGAAAGGAGGGAAAAAGGGAAAGGAGGGAAAAAAGGATGGGAGGGAAAAAGGGAAAGGAGGGGAAAGGGAAAGGAGGGAAAAAGGGATGAGAGGGAAAAAGGAGGGAGAAAGGGAAAGGAGGGAGAAAGGGAAGGGAGGGAGCAGGGATGGGAGGGAAAAAGGGATGGGAGGGAAAAAGGGAAGGGAGGGAAAAGGGACGGAGGGAGCAGGGAAAGGAAGGAGCAGGGAAAGGGATGGAGCAGGAAAAGGACGGAGGAAGGGAAAGGAGGGAGCAGAGAAGGGAGGGAGCAGGGAATGGAAGGAGCAATGAAAAGGAAAGAGCAGGGAAAAGAGGGAGTAAGGAAAAAGAAGGAGCAGGGAAAGGAAGGAGCAGGGAAAGGAAGGAGTAAGGGAAAGGAAGGAGCAGGAAGGAATTAAGTAAGGGCAAGGAGGGAGCAGGGATGGGATGGAGTAAGGGAAAGGAAGGAGTAAAGGAAAGGAAGGAGTAAGGGAAAGGAAGGAGTAAGGGAAAGGAAGGAGTAAGGGAAAGGAGGAGTAAGGGAAAGGAAGGATCAGGGAAAGGAGGAGTAAGGGAAAGGAAGGATCAGGGAAAGGAGGAGTAAGGGAAAGGAGGGAGTAAGGGAAAGGAGGGAGCAGGGAAAGGAAGGAGCAGGGAAAGGAAGGAGCAGGGAAAGGAGGAGTAAGGGAAAGGAGGAGTAAGGGAAAGGAGGGAGCAGGGAAAGGAGGGAGCAGGGAAAGGAGGGAGCAGGGAAAGGAAGGAGCAGGGAAAGGAAGGAGCAGGGAAAGGAGGGAGCAGGGAAAGGAGGGAGCAGGGAAAGGAGGGAGCAGGGAAAGGAAGGAGCAGGGAAAGGAAGGAGCAGCAAAGCAGAAGCCAAGGACGAAAGGCCAGCACATACCCAGCCCGTTGATCCCCACTCCAGCCAGGGTCTGGGCCACTTCATCTTGAGTGTCACAGAGCTGAGGGAAAATAAACACGATGAGATCCAGATCAGAAATTCCTTCTGTGCCCTGCTGCAGCTGCTCCAGCAACAGCAGAAATCAAAAACAAAATCAGAAGTAGCAGGAATTGGCCTGAAGGCAGCAGGAATTAGTGCAGAATTTCCACCTTGGCTTTCACAAGGAACATGAAGATTATTTCAGAATAAACAACACCACCAAGGGTGGCACATTTGAGGATCAAACCCAAAGCAGGATTTCACAGTGGGAGTAAAACTGTGTAATAAAACAAAGTAATAAAATGAAATTTAAAATTAAAAAGAAATAAAATAAAATTTTAAAAATAAAGATAATAAATAAATAAAATAAAATAAAAAATACAATAAAGTACAATAAAATAAAATACAATAAAGTACAATAAAATAAAAGACAAAGTACAATGAAGTAAAATAAAATAAAATAAAGTAAAATAAAATAATAAAACAGAAATAGAATAAATTAAAAATGAATAAAATAAAATACCAAAGTAATAAAATAAAAAATTTAAAAGAAATAAAATAAAATAAAATTTTAAAAATAAAATAAAATAAAAATAGAACAGAAATAAAATAGAACAGAAATAAAATAGAACAAATAAGCAAAAATGAATAAAATAAAATAAAAATAGAACAGAAATCAAATAGAATAAATAAGTAAAAAAGGAATAACATAAAATAAAATACCAAAGTAATAAAATATAAAATTTAAAAGAAATAAAATAAAATAAAATTTTAAAAATAAAATTAAAATAAATAAAATAAAAATAGAACAGAAATAAAATAGAACAGAAATAAAATAGAATAAATAAGCAAAAAAATGAATAAAATAAAATAAAATAAAAATAGCACAGAAATAAAATAGAATAAATAAATAAAAAAGGAATAACATAAAATAAAATACCAAAGTAATAAAATAAAAAAATTAAAAGAAAGAAAATAAAATAAAATTTTAAAATAAAAGTAAAAGAAATAAAATAAAATAAAATAAAATAAAAATAGAACAGAAATAAAATAGAATAAATAAATAAATAGGAATAAAAAATAAAAAACCAAAGTAATATAATAAAAAAATTAAAAGAAATAAAATAAAATAATTTTTTAAAAATAAAATAAAATTAAAAGAAATAAAATAAAATAAGAAACTAAAAAGAAATAGAATAAAATTTTAAAAATGAAATAAAAATAATAAATAAATAAAATAAAATACAAATGAAATTAAAAAATAAAATAAAATACAATAAAGTACAATAAAACAAAAGACAAAGTATAATAAAGTAGAATAAAATAGAGTAAAATAATAATAAAATAGAAAAATGAAATAAAATACAATAAAGTACAATAAAACAAAAGACAAAGTATAATAAAGTAGAATAAAGTAGAATAAAATAAAGTAAAATAATAATAAAATAGAAAAATAAAATAAAATACAATAAAGTACAATAAAACAAAAGACAAAGTAGAATAAAGTAGAATAAAGTAGAATAAAATAAAGTAAAATAATAATAAAATAGAAAAATAAAATAAAATACAATAAAGTACAATAAAACAAAAGACAAAGTAGAATAAAGTAGAATAAAGTAGAATAAAATAGAGTAAAATAATAAAATAGAAAAATAAAATAAAATAAAATAAAATAAAATAAAATAAAATAAAATAAAATAAAATAAAATAAAATAAAATAAAATAAAATAAAATAAAATGTCAGGCTGTTTCATGCACACTGTTCATTCCAGCTTGCAAATGTTTAATTTGTATTTTTAAAGCACCCAAGGACTGTCTAGAAAAGCTGGCTGCTTCCCCAATATTGCCGACCAAAAAACCCCAGAAAATTTCAAATAAATTCAAATACATTGCAGCACAACCAGAAGACACAGAAACCTTCCTGCTCAGGTTTTAGCTCAAAATTAAGTCAGTTTATTTAGTGCCATAGAGGGAAAAAACTAATTAAAACTAATTAAAAGTAAGCAAAGAATGAATAATTCATTAATTAACATCTGGGCAGGTTTCTTTACCTCTTGGATCTGATCCACCAAGTTCTCTGCCCTCTCCACAGTCACGTCCCTCATGGAGAGCTTGAGAGCCCCAACTCCAGCCTGGTAGGCATTGAACACCTGGAAATTCAGATAAAACACAGCATAAACAGCTGGAAATTCAAATTAAATAGAGGATAAACACCTGGAAATTTAAATAAAACTGATGTTAAACACCTGGAAATTCAAATTAAACAGATGAAGATGCACAGTGCTGATGAACTTCAGCCTGGTAGGCATTGAACACCTGGAAATTTAAATAAAACAGAGGATAAACAGCTGGAAATTTAAATAAAAATGATGTTAAATACCTGGAAATTTAAATAAAACTGATGTTAAACACCTGGAAATTCAAATTAAACAGATGAAGATGCACAGTGCTGATGAACTTCAGCCTGGTAGGCATTGAAAACCTGGAAATTCAAATAAAACAGAGGATAAACAGCTGGAAATTCAAATTAAATAGAGGATAAAGACCTGGAAATTTAAAGAAAACTGATGTTAAACACCTGGAAATTCAAATAAAACAGATGAAGATGCACAGTGCTGATGAACTTCAGGCTGGTAGGCATTGAAAACCTGGAAATTCAGATAAAACACAGCATAAACAGCTGGAAATTTAAATAAAAATGATGATAAATACCTGGAAATTCAAATAAAACAGATGTTAAACACCTGGAAATTTAAATAAAACTGATGATAAATACCTGGAAATTCAAATAAAACACAGGATAAACACCTGAAAATTCAGATAAAACAGAAGATAAACAGCTGGAAATTTAAATTAAACAGATGAAGATGCACAGTGCTGATGAACTTCAGGCTGGTAGGCATTGAAAACCTGGAAATTCAGATAAAACACAGCATAAACAGCTGGAAATTCAAATTAAATAGAGGATAAACACCTGGAAATTTAAATAAAACTGATGTTAAACACCTGGAAATTCAAATTAAACAGATGAAGATGCACAGTGCTGATGAACTTCAGGCTGGTAGGCATTGAACACCTGGAAATTTAAATAAAACAGAGGATAAACAGCTGGAAATTTAAATAAAAATGATGTTAAATACCTGGAAATTTAAATAAAACTGATGTTAAACACCTGGAAATTCAAATTAAACAGATGAAGATGCACAGTGCTGATGAACTTCAGGCTGGTAGGCATTGAAAACCTGGAAATTCAGATAAAACACAGCATAAACAGCTGGAAATTTAAATAAAAATGATGATAAATACCTGGAAATTCAAATAAAACAGATGTTAAACACCTGGAAATTTAAATAAAACTGATGATAAATACCTGGAAATTCAAATAAAACACAGGATAAACACCTGAAAATTCAGATAAAACAGAAGATAAACAGCTGGAAATTTAAATTAAACAGATGAAGATGCACAGTGCTGATGAACTTCAGGCTGGTAGGCATTGAACACCTGGAAATTTAAATAAAACAGAGGATAAACACCTGGAAATTCAGATAAAACAGAGGATAAATACCTGGAAATTTAAATAAAACTGATGTTAAACACCTGGAAATTCAAATTAAACAGATGAAGATGCACAGTGCTGATGAACTTCAGGCTGGTAGGCATTGAAAACCTGGAAATTCAAATAAAACAGAGGATAAACACCTGGAAATTCAGATAAAACAGAGGATAAATACCTGAAAATTCAGATAAAACAGAAGATAAACAGCTGGAAATTTAAATTAAACAGATGAAGATGCACAGTGCTGATGAACTTCAGGCTGGTAGGCATTGAACACCTGGAAATTCAGATAAAACACAGCATAAACAGCTGGAAATTCAAATTAAATAGAGGATAAACACCTGGAAATTTAAATAAAACTGATGTTAAACACCTGGAAATTCAAATTAAACAGATGAAGATGCACAGTGCTGATGAACTTCAGCCTGGTAGGCATTGAACGCCTGAAAATTCAAATGAAACAGAGGATAAACAGCTGGAAATTTAAATAAAAATGATGTTAAATACCTGGAAATTTAAATAAAACAGATGATAAACACCTGGAAATTCAAATAAAACAGAGGATAAATACCTGGAAATTTAAATAAAACAGATGTTAAACACCTGGAAATTCAAATAAAACAGAGGATAAACACCTGGAAATTCAAAATAAAACAGACCAAGATGCACAAAGCTGATGAACTTCAGCCTGGTAGGTATTAAATACATGGAAATTCAAAATAAAAGACAGAAAGATGCACAATGCTGATTAAATCCAGGCTATTAAATACCTGGAAATTCAAAATAAAAGAGTTGAAGATGCCCAGTGCTCATGAACTCCAGCCTGAAAGGCATTTAACACTTGGAAATTAAAAATAAAAGAGATTACGATGCACAGTACTGATGAACTTCAGCCTGGCAGGCATTAAATACCTTGAAATTAAAAATAAAATACAGCACAATGCTGATGAACTTCTGCCTGGTAGGTAATAAATACATGGAAATTCAAAATAAAAGACAGAAAGATGCACAGTGCTGAGGAAATCCAGGCTGGTAGGTATAAAATACCTTGAAATAAAAAATTAAAGAGATGAAGATGCCCAGTGCTCATGAACTCCAGCCTGAAAGGCATTAAACACTTGGAAATTAAAAATGAAAGAGATTAAGATGCACAGTGCTGATGAACTCCAGCCTAGCAGGCATTAAATACCTTGAAATTAAAAATGAAAGAGATGAAGATGCACAATGGTGATGGTTGGTATTAAATACCTTGAAATTCAAAATAAAAGACAAATATGCACAGTGCTGATGGAAACAGTGGGAGCTGCTCTCCAGAGCTGACTCCTGAGCAGCATCCTTGGAGAAACAGCAGGACATGGAGGAGCTTTGTGCAGAGGGACACGGCCAGGGAAATGCCAGCCCTGGGGCCAAGGGATGAGGGGAGTAACTTCTAAAACACGATGGGGGATGTTTTATGTGCTGGCACAGTGTCTTCTTACCAGACATAGTGGAAAAGGTTTTTGTTAAGATGCAGACGACAAGAGATGAGGGGAGGAGCCCGGGGAGGAGCAGGGGAAGAGCAGGGGAAGGAGCAGGGGAGGAGCAGGGGAGGAGCAGGGGAGGAGCAGGGGAGGAGCAGGGGAGGAGCCCAGGGAGGAGCAGGGGAGGAGCAGGGGAGGAGCAGGGGAGGAGCAGGGGAGGAGCAGGGGAGGAGCAGGGGAGGAGCCCAGGGAGGAGCAGGGGAGGAGCAGGGGAGGAGCAGGGAAGGAGCAGGGGAGGAGCAGGGGAGGAGCAGGGGAAGGAGCAGGGGAGGAGCAGGGGAGGAGCAGGGGAGGAGCAGGGGAGGAGCCCAGGGAGGAGCAGGGGAGGAGCAGGGGAAGGAGCCCAGGGGGGAGCACGGGAAGGAGCAGGGGAGGAGCAGGGAAGGAGCAGGGGAGGAGCAGGGAAGGAGCAGGGGAGGAGCAGGGGAGGAGCAGGGGAGGAGCAGGGGAGGAGCAGGGGAAGGAGCCCAGGGGGGAGCACGGGAAGGAGCAGGGGAGGAGCAGGGAAGGAGCAGGGGAGGAGCAGGGAAGGAGCAGGGGAGGAGCAGGGGAGGAGCAGGGGAGGAGCAGGGGAGGAGCAGGGAAGGAGCAGGGGAGGAGCAGGGAAGGAGCAGGGGAGGAGCAGGGGAGGAGCAGGGGAGGAGCAGGGGAGGAGCCCAGGGAGGAGCAGGGGAGGAGCCCTCGGTACCATCTGGTCGGTCTGGGAGGCGTAGATCCGATCCAGGATTCCCTGCACTGCATCCAGCTTGGAGTGCAGCTCCTCGATGCGCCGCTCCGTCCTCCGCTTGGCCTTGAGGCACCTCAGGGCCTGCCAGGGACACAAACACAGAGACAGAGCTCAGATCACACAGAGAGAGAGATCAAATCACACACACACACACACACACACACACACACAGAGAGCTCAGATCACAGAGAGAGAGATCAAATCACACACACACACACACACACACAGAGCTCAGATCACACAGAGACAGACAGAGATCACACAGAGATCAGATCACAAACACAGACAGAGAGCTCCAATCACAGAGAGCTCAGCTCACACACATACACATAACACACGCAGAGAGCTCAGATCACACAGAGAGATCAAATCACACACACACACACACACACAGAGCTCAGCTCACACACACACATACAGAGAAGGAGCTCAGATCACACAGAGAGAGAGCTCATATCACAGAGAGATCAGATCTCACACACACACAGAGCTCAGCTCACAAACACACAGAGATACCTCAGCTCACACACACACAGAGCTCAGATCACAAACATGCACACAGACCTCAGCTCACTCACACACACACACAGAGAGCTCAGATCACACACACAGAGAGCTCAGATCACACACACACAGAGAGCTCAGATCACACACAGAGAGCTCAGATCACACACACAGAGCTCAGCTCACACACAGAAACCTCAGCTTCACAAACACACACAGAGCTCAGCTCACACACACACAGACAGAGCTCACCTCACACACACACAGAGCTCACCTCACACACAGAGAGAGCTCAGATCACACAGAGATCAAATCACACACACACACACAGAGCTCAGCTCACAGAGAGCTCAGCTTTACAAACACACACAGAGATACCTCAGCTGACACACAGAGAGCTCAGATCACACACGGAGAGAGCTCAGATCACAAACACACAGAGCTCAGATCACACACAGAAACCTCAGCTCACACACAGAAACCTCAGCTTCACAAACACACAGAGCTCAGATCACACAGAGATCAAATCACACACACACATACAGACAGAGCTCAGCTTCACAAACACACACAGAGATACCTCAGCTCACACACACAGAGCTCAGCTCACACACAGATACCTCAGCTCACAAACACAGAGAGACCTCAGCTCACACAGAGACACCACAGCTCAGCTTCACAAACACACACAGAGAGCTCAGCTCACACACAGAGCCCTCAGCTTCACAAACACACAGAGAGATAGCTAAGCTCACACACAGAGCCCTCAGCTCAGCGTCACACACACATCTGGGAACTCTCCCCTCCCCTGGGCTTATTCCCACTTTGGGGAGTCCAATATTCCTGCTGGCACCATGGTGTGGGAATCCTTAAAATCAGAGGGGTTTGGGAAAGCTGCAAAGGGCAGGCCTCAGAGACAGAACTGTGACTGGAGCTAAGCAGCAGCCATGAGATTTGCCAGCAGAAAAGTTACATGAGGTGTAGAAAGTAAGGACAAATAAAAACAATGGTCTGTGTATTAACGCTTGGCTAGAATGACTCCAACACCCCTGGGATGAGGCCCCCAAGTTGATCTGCAGTTCTGGGGCAGCTCCAGGACATTGCCCTGGCAATGCCACTCACCAGCTGCTTCTTCCCAGCTCTGCAAGCACTCCTGGCATCCTCTTTACACCTGCAAGATGGAAAAAGGAGAAAGGAAAGGAAATTTCTTCCTTTTTTCACAACCCACAACCACCCTCCCTCTGTCTGAGGGGACCACAAGGTGCATTTTGAACACAACCACCCTCAAACCTCTGCTGAGTCCCACAAGTCCTTGAGTGAATTCCAAATCCTTGCAAACACTCCCTGCACCTTGTTTTCACAGGGAACAGGGAACAAAGGCTGGGAAAGCTGCCCCAGCACACGGCTGTGACTGTTTTGTTTATGAACAGGAAAGAACAACAGGAGAAAGCAGCTTCTAATTGTGTCCCAAAGTTCTACATCCCACAGATGTTGTTCCCACCACCCTTCCCCAAATTACTTCTCTGCTTCCTGGGAAAGGGACTCCACCTTCTGTGACAGCAGCTGCTCACTCTGCATCAGCTGATAAACCCCAATGTCCACGTCGTTCATTGGGGACACCTTGGCGTGGAGGCCTCGGGCAAACTTCACAATCTGAAAGCACAGCACAGGCTGGAGTCACCCCCCAGAAATCCCAATCAGGAATAATTTCACTTGGAAGGAAGGAAAAGAAGTTTTGGCACTCCCAGTTTAGGCCTTGGAGTCATGAGGATGTCCCAGGCACCAGAGGATTTAATGTTAAACTAGGATCAGGATCAGCAGGGTGGAAAGAAAAAGCCTCAAGGGAACACCTGGAAGGTTTAAAGCTGTCCCTGGATCCTGGAAGGGGATGGCAATGTCACACTGCCAAGGACTTCAGAACACTACAGGGAAAGGGGAATCTCAGAGCTGAGTGCCTGCACCTCTGCAGGAAGTGACAAACATAACAGAATATAATGTATTATATATATATATATATAAATGTATTATATATATATATATATATATATATATATATATATATATATATATATATATATATATATATATATATATATATATATATATATTTAATATTTATGATATAATTTCATATAATATAATATGACAGGATATGGAATGATAGGATATGAGATAATAGGATATCATAGAATAGGATTTCCTGTAATGTAATGTAATATAATATTAATAATATAATATAATATAATATAATATAATATAATATAATATAATATATCATATCATGTAATTTCATATAATACAATATGACAGGATAGGATATGAGAGGATATGGTATGATAGGATATGACAGGATATTATATAATAGGATATAATATAATTTCATATAATATACTTTAACATTATATAATTTTATAATATAATATAATATAATATAATATAATATAATTTCTTATATCATATAATGTAATTTCTTGTATTGTATTATATTATATCATATCATATAATTTCATATTATATTATATGATTTCATATAATATAATATTATATAATGCCATATCATATAATATAATACTATATAATTTCCTATAATATGACAGGATATTAAAAGCTTTTCAAAACCATGGAATTCCATGCTGACTCAAGAGGTGTGGAGTTTGTGTGGTTGGGAATTGTCAACCTGCACAGTCTGCCATGGTTTTAACTCTTCAATTAAATCTGAATTATTATAAATCTTTAAGAAACCTACTGTCACCATGATATTTTCTGAGAAATCCCTTCACCAGGATTTCTTCTGGGAAGATGAGAAGCCTCAGCTCCTCCATGTTTTGCTCCTCTGGAATGTGGTCTGTGAATTGTTTTCAATTAATGACCAATCACCATCAGCTGTGTTGGACTCTGAGGAGTCAGTCATGAGCTTTCATGATTATTTTTTCCAGCCTTCTGATGTATTCTTTCCCTTTCTTTAGTATAGTTTTAGTATATAATTAATATCATATCATATGATTTCATATAATATAATATGACATAATTTCATATAATATAATAGGATTTGTTATGATAGGATATCATATAATTTCATATAATATAATGTAATGTAATATGATATGATATGATTTCATATATTATGACAGCATATGATATGACAGGATATGGTATGATAGGATATGACATAATAGGATATCATAGCATAGGATTTCATATCATTTCATATAATATATTAGAATAGAATGTAACATCATATAGCATATAATTTCTTACAAGATTATATTATATTATATTATATTATATTATATTATATTATATTATATTATATTATATTATATTATATTATATTATATTATATTATATTATATTATATTATATTATATTATATTATATTATATTGTTTCATATTATTCATATCATATAATATAATTTCATATCATATAATTTCATATAATATGACAGGATATGATAGGGCATGGTATGACAGGATATTACATAATAGGATATCATATAATTTCATAGAACAGAATGTAATATCATATAATATCATATTATATCATATCATATCATTTCATATTATATTATATAATATCATATAATTTCATATAATGACAGGATATGATAGGGTATGGTATGACAGGATATGATATAATAAGATATCATATAATTTCATATAATATATTATAATAGAATAGAATGTAATATCATATATCATATCATTTCATATAATTTCATATAATTTCATATAGTATAGTATCATATCATATCATATAATTTCATATAATATAATTTCATATTGTATCATATAATACGATATAATTTCATATAATATGATAGGATATTATAGGATATCATTTAATAGGATATAATATAATAGGATTTCATATAATTTAATATAACATAACATTCTATCAGCCTCCTGAGGACATGGAGTCAAATCCTCATCTCTCACCTCATCCTGGGGGCCTCACACCACCACCTGCCACGCCACAATTAGGATTTTCTGTCACCTACACCCACATTGAAGGACACGGAATTTACCTTTCCAGCCACAGCACACCCATTTCAGCCACCAGAACGCCTACAATCCATTCCTCTCCAGGCAGATGGAAGGCAAGACAGGGATGACACCACCCCAAAGCAGTCACCTGGACCCTGTACCTTCTCTCCATTCTGCTCCAGGATGGTGACCCTCTTCTCCTTCTGCAGCTGCAGCAGCAGCAGGTAGAAGGTTCTCTCATCGGGGCACAGGCCGGCGCACAGGGAGCGCAGCTCGGAGAGCGCCACCACGGGGTGCGACGAGAGGGCGGAGCTCTGGTACAGCCGGTAAACCTCCTCTGCCTTCTCCTGCAGGCACACAGACACCTCAGGGAATTCAGGGTATTACAGTGATGCCGAATTTTGCCCCAAAAGGCGAGAATAACTGCCTAAGAGACTCAGCTTAAGTCTAATAAGCAGGAGGTATTTTACTGCGACGCGTCGGGGAAATCACAAAGTGGATTTCCGAGTTTCCCATACCAAAAGCAAGCTTTTTATACAGTTTTGAATATGGGATTACATCAGATCATATACGTAATTACATCTTTGTATGAATATTCATATGAGGCGTGGCGTAGGCGGAGCGTGGGCGTGGACATTTCTTTTGAGGATCATCTTGGTGGTCGTTCCGGTTGCCTTCATCATGGGCTGGGGTCTCCTGATGAGTCTTCCTCTTTAAACTTTTGAACTTCTTTCCTAATTTGGTCACTTCCCGGTGTACTTGGCTTGGTCTCTATGGCTTGGCAAAGTTCTGAGGGTCAGTTTGACATTGTTGGCTCTGAACATGCTTAGCCCATCGCTTCTCCTATCCCTATCTCTTTCCTGTCATTGTGTTCCATGCTTTAGCCGATTAATTGCTCTCTGTGTTTCCTAATACTATACCTTCTTCAAATGCCTCACATTCTATGTTTTAACTCATTATTTCTTGAAGGCTATCTGCTTTGGGGCTTCAACAGGAGTGAAGTGTCGCAGACATTTTTTCACAGAAATCCTTTCTTTAGAGTTGTGTATCTTCTGGGAAGCAAAAGGCCCCAGAAGAAGAATGTAAACAATGATAAGATGCACCTGTGATTAGTTCATTATTGAAGTGAAGGGAGCTGACCATCCTTTGATGCATCAAACTCAGACACAACTTTGATATAAATTCTTTCTATTCTTAGCTTAGCAAGCATCTGCAACTTCTCTCTTTATTCTATTTAGTATAATGTATTACATATCATATATCAATAAATCCAGCCTTCTGATCAAGAAACAAGATTCTCGTCTTTCTGTCACCCCAAGCGACCTCCTCAGGTCACTGTAATAGTGAAGAGTTTAGTCAGAGATAAGCTTCACTGGAGTTCACTTCATCCAGGGTACCCATTTAGTTTAATTAAGAGTTAGCAGTTAACTAATAAATGATTGCTTGTCAACACAATGTTTGTTAGCTGGGTTTATAATGAATATAGAAAATGATAAATAGCTTTTAGGAACATAAGCCAATTGTTTTTAGGAACGTAAGACAATTGTTTTTAGGAACGTAAGACAATTGTCTTTAGCAACATAAGCCAATTGTTTTTAGGAATGTAAGACAATTGTTTTTAGGAACGTAAGACAATTGTTTTTAGCAACATAAGACAATTGTGGCTTCCTCTGTTCTGAAACCAACTGAAGATGGGGAATGGGAGCTCTACCAAGGGTTCATTTGTCATATTGGCATTGAAAATGTAGAAAGGTCAGAACAAGGAAGACTTAATTTACTTCCTCAGTTTGGGACCCCTCCCCATGAAAGGGACAACCAACCCATTTCAAACTACTCAGGCTTAATACCTTTGGAACTAATTACCATGGGAAGTGGGGAATGGGGTGTACCAAAGTTATGAATGTGTATTCGTATTTTGGGTGTTCAATACCTGTATGGATAAAAGGACTCTTTAAACACCTGTAAATTGTTTTTTGATTGTTGTTTGATTTCTAACTTAAAACTGTCAGAGAGTTTTTGGATATCGGTACTAGATCAATATCCATATTGGGAATGGGATGTACCAAAGTTATCAATATCTATTTGTATTTTGGGTATTCAATGTTTGTATAGATAAAAGGACTCTGTAATCACCTGTAAATTGCAGTGTGTATTTGGGAGCTATCCCACAATAAACACACACTTTAAACCGTCAGAGAGTTTTTGGGTATCAATACTAGATCAATATCCATATTGGGAATGGGAAGTACCAAAGTTATCAATATCCATTTGTATTTTGGTTATTCAATACCTGTACAGATAAAAGGACTCTATAATCACCTGTAAATTGCAGTGTGTATTTGGGAGCTATCCCACAATAAACACACACTTTAAACCGTCAGAGAGTTTTTGGGTATCAATACTAGATCAATATCCATATTGGGAATGGGATGTACCAAAGTTATCAATATCTATTTGTATTTTGGGTATTCAATGTTTGTATAGATAAAAGGACTCTGTAATCACCTGTAAATTGCAGTGTGTATTTGGGAGCTATCCCACAATAAAAACACACTTTAAACTGTCAGAGAGTTTTTGGGTATCAGTACTAGATCAATATCCATATTGGGAATGGGATGTACCAAAGTTATCAATATCTATTTGTATTTTGGGTATTCAATACCTGTACAGATAAAAGGACTCTATAATCACCTGTAAATTGCAGTGTGCATTTGGGAGTTATCCCACAATAAACAAACACTTTCTAACTTTAAACTGTCAGAGAGTTTTTGGGTATTGGTACTAGATCAATATTCATATTGGGAATGGGATGTACCAAAGATGTGAATGTGTATTTGTATTTTGGGTATTCAATACCCAAAAGGACTCTGTGATCACCTGTAAATTGCAGTGTGCATTTGGGAGCTATCCCACAATAAACATCCCCTGTCTAACTCTAAACTCTTAGAGAGTTTTTGTCTGTCACAGTTGGATATCGGTACTAGATCAATACCCATAATTTTTTAATAAATCACAGTGATGCCTTAGGATTCCACCTTTGGAATTTTCCAGATCCTGCCCTGCCTTAGTGCATCACTCTGAACTCCACAGAGAGTGCTGGTTACTGGCTTCACATTTTAGGCACACAGAACAACCCCTCCAGGCCTGACATCCAGGAACACTCTGCTGCCTCAGGCCCCAAAAAGCATCAACAAAGTGAATTGGGGGAGCAAACTGGGGGTAAATTGCTTCATTACCTGGAGCTGTAATTGGACAATTAACCCCTGAAATGTAAATGAACCAAACTCATACCTGTCTGAAAAACTCAGGATCACCGTGCATCCTGGAGGCTGCTGACTGCCCAAGGTGTAGCTACTGAAGGCCTTTAATATTATTTATTATTAATATTATTTATTATTAACATGTACTAAATTATTGTTTGTTATTAATATTTATTAATTTGTTATTGATTCCATTTACTTTTTTATTAATACATTTATAATTTATTAATAATAAATGCCCACTTTATTCTCTAGCTCTGTCTAGCCTCTGTTGTAGGCAGCCACCCCAAGGCATCCCAGGGATGTCCACACAGCATTCCTGCACTTCCCAAACCCTCCCACACCTCCTTCCTCCCAGCTTGGACACTTCCTGCTTTATTCTGGAGTGAATTTCACACTGAGCCACAGGGAACTCTCGAAACAGTCACCCACAAAAACCAAAACTCTGCTATTGACATTCCCTGGAAAGCTGTGGAGCAGCACAGGAACCACACAGGCAATCAATTGGCTTCCCCTGCACTTCCTGGAAATCCCTCCCCAGGTCTGAAACAAATAAAAACTCCTGCTTTTAAAGATTTCCTGCATTTCTGCTGGACACAGTAACCCAGAGAAGCACAGCAAGGCCTGGGGCTCATTCAGCAGACACAGAGTAACAGAGAGAGAACGGGGGCTGGGCCAGGATCCAACCCCATGGGAAAGCAGCTGCAATAATGCCCAGGGAATGTGGGCTGGGGGATTTGGGTGGCCAGGCTGGGATTGATCCATCCCCTGGAGCAGATGGAGCTGGGCTCAGAGCTCCTGCACAGGAATGAGCTCCAGCCAGGCTGGGATTGATCCATCCCCTGGAGCACATGGAGCTGGGCTCAGAGTTCCTCCACAAGAATGAGCTCCAGCCAGGCTGGGATTGATCCATCCCCTGCTCACCCCTGGGGAAGATGGAGCTGAGGAACTCTGAGCCCCATGTCCTGCACAGGGATGAGCTCCAGCCAGGCTGGGATTGATCCATCCCCTGGAGCAGATGGAGCTGGGGCTCAGAGTTCCTGCACAGGAATGAGCTCCAGCCAGGCTGGGCCTGTCCCATCCCCTGCTCACCCCTGGGGAAGATGGAGCTGGGGCTCAGAGTTCCTCATGTCCTGCACAGGCATGAGCTCCGGCTGGGACTGTCCAATCTCCTGCTCATCCCTGGAGCAGATGGAGCTGGGGCTCAGAGCTCCTGCACAGGAATGAGCACAGCTCCAGCCTGGCTGTGCCTGTCCCACCCCCTGCTCATCCCAGGAGCAGATGGAGCTGAGGAACTCTGAGCCCCATGTCCTGCACAGGAATGAGCTCCAGCCAGGCTGGGCCTGACCCATCCCCTGCTCATCCCTGGAGCACATGGAGCTGGGGCTCAGAGTTCCTGCACAGGAAAGAGCTCCAGCCAGGCTGGGACTGTCCCATCCCTGCTCATCCCTGGAGCAGATGGAGCTGGGGCTCAGAGTTCCTGCACAGGAATGAGCTCCAGCCAGGTTGGGACTGTCCCATCCCTGTTCATCCTGAGAGAAAATGGAGCTGGGGCTCAGAGCTCCTCATGTCCTGCACAGGAATGAGCTCCAGCCAGGCTGGGACTGTCCCATCCCTGCTCATCCCTGGAGCAGATGGAGCTGGGCTCAGAGTTCCTGCACAGGAATGAGCTCCAGCCTGGGATCCCCAGCACAGTTCTCACCTCCCTGGACAAGCAGGGAATTGTGTCCCTCCCTTCTCCTGGAGTCAGTGAGAAGTCACTGTCAGAGCCATGGAATGGTTTGGGATGGAAGGACCTGAAATCCCCCCCAGTGCCACCCCTGCCATGGCAGGGACACCTCCCACTGTCCCAGGGGCTCCAGCCTGGCCTTGGGCACTGCCAGGGATCCAGGGGCAGCCCCAGCTCCCTGGGAATTCCATCCCTCCCTCCCAGGGAACAATTCCTGCCCAACATCCCATCCATCCCTGCCCTCTGGCAGTGGGAGCCATTCCCTGTGCCCTGTCCCTCCATCCCCTGTGCAAATCCCTCTCCAGCTCTCCTGGAGCCCCTGGAAGGGCTCTGAGCTCTCTCTGCAGTTTCTCCTCTCCAGGTGAGCACCTCCAGCTCTCCCAGCCTGGCTCCAGCCCTTGGAGCAGCTCCATCATTCTCAAGGAAAATCTAAATCCCTTCCCATCCCCAGGGCACTCCACACATCCCTCTCCAGGCTCAGCAGCACCAAGGAAGATCTGCTCAGCCCTGGAAATGACTCCTGGTTTTCCTGGAGATGCACAGGAAAAGGTCTCCACAACACTCACCTGCAGCAGCTCCACGTAAATCAGAACCTCCTCTTCCTCAGGGATTTTGCTGTCCCCCAGCACGCTGGAGAGGGTCCACTTGAGGGGCTTCAGGATGAAAACTCCCACACCCCACGAGATCCAGCTGCTGTCTACACTGGCCATGAAGTCTGACTCCCTCTGGAGCTTCCCACGTCTAGGGAGAAGATAATTCAGGTGGAACTGAACACAGCCAGTCTAAACACTGGATATCCTGCACATCCTCCATCCTTCAGTGGCATTTTCTATCACCAAATCCAGCTCAGGTTTGAGATTTCATTGCTGGAAACACACAGGTTTCCACTCCTCCCCTGCTTCCTCTGGATCCCAAGTGCTTTTTGTTTACTCTTTTTTCCCGTTTTGCAAGTTTCTCCCAGTTTTCTACTCAAAACTGATGAGGCATCAAAGGAGGGGATGAACAGGGAGGGTCAGTTCTAGGGGTAATCAGCCATTTCAGGAGAGCTCCGTTTTTATATTAAATTGCAACAACAGCTTCTCAAACCTACTGGTTTTAATTTTCAGGTCACCAACAGAGCTCCTGCTGTTTGGAGCCTCTTCGAGGTACCAGTCCCGGGCTGCAATTTCACAGCACAAAATCTCTGGTTGCAAACACAGCTCAACACATCCCCGGTGCCCTCAGCAGCCGCGGCACCAAAACATTCCAGGGATTATCTCCCTGTTTAGCAGCGATATTCCTGTGGGAATATTCCTGTCCTACCACACCTCCTGAGCTCCGACTCCCTGTCCAGCTCGGCCTCCCAAATTCCACTTACACACCATGAACGCAATTCACAGAATCTCAGACTGCTTTGGCTTGGAAGGACCTCAAATCCCACCCAGCGCCACCCCTGCCATGCCAGGACACCCTACACTGCCTCAGGCTGCTCCAAGCCCCATCCAAGCCGGCCTTGGACGCTTCCAGGCACGGGGCAGCCACAGCTGCTGTGGGAAGCCCGTGCCAGGGCAGAATTCCCCCTCCGGGCGGGCACAGCGCGGATCCATCGCCAGCCGCATCCCCTGGCACCCCCCACACCCTGCCCGAGCTCCTTTACCTCAGCAGCTCCCTGAGGACGGTGCCGAGCCCCAAGGGGACGCTGCCCCGCCGCTCGAAGCCGTTCTGCAGCTCCCTCAGGCACGTCCTCACCGCGCCCCTCCGCCGGCCGCGGGCCAGAACCAGCCCGACCCAGAAGGCCATCTTGCTGTCCCACTCGGTGCTGTTCACCTCGCGGCTCTGCTTGAAGGCCGAGAACAGGAAGGCCATGCGCTCATCATCTGTCTCCCACTCCGGGGGCAGGTCCCCGGCCGGGGCCGGCCCAGGGGGGGCCTCCCCCGGGCTGCACATCTACGCGAGCCCCCGGCTCGGCCGCGGCCTCCGCCCGGCCCGGCCGACCGCCCGCCTCAGGGGAGACGCGCACGGCGCATGCGCGGTGCCACCCCCGCGCCCCCCCCGTCTCGCTTGGGGTGGGCCGCGCCGTCCCCCCCTCAGCCCCCGCTGTGGTACGGCCCGGAGAGGGTCAAGGGCCCCGCCCCCAATCGCCGCCCGGATTCCTGTGGTGACGTCAGTGTGACGTCATATGTGGAGGTCACAAAAGTGTCAAGGCCACTGGTGAGGGGGCGGGGCTTCGACTATTCGGGACTATATATAATAATTATATATATTATACATATTTCCAATCGCTCTCATATACAGAATAAATATATATTTTAACTTTCATCATTAAACATGATTATCATCATCATCATCATCATCATTCTGAATATCGTTATCATTATCATTATTACCTAGTAATTATACTATTACTATATTAAATAATATTAATATGTCATATTATGCTATATTATATAATATCATATCATCTATATAATTATATCACATTATTACAACATTCTCTTATTATTATATAAAATACTATTATCATATTATTATATTATTATAATGATATAATTATTATAATTATAGTTCTATATTATTAATAATTATAATGAATATAAAACATATAATATTAAATAATAATAAATGTATTATAAGATAATGTACATATAACAAACTATATAATAAAAAATTTGTAAATGTATAATATCATAACTACATATTAATTAGTATGTAATAATGTAGGTATAAGTATATTCTATAATACTATATTATGTATAATATATTTAAATTATATAATACAATATTATATATGTGATATTATAATCGGGTATTATATCACATCATGATACAAAATTATATTAGATGATAATATAATATTATATTATCAATATTTCATATATAATGGATATAATTGTTATTAGATAATATATAATATATAATATATATCTAATAACAATTATATATATATTATATATGTTATTACACAATATGTTATTACACAGTATATAATAATATTGTTATTACACAATATATAATAATGTGTTTATATATATATATATATATATATATATATATCCCTGCTGTCCAGGGAGGGCAGCAAGTCCAATAGCGAAGATTAAACCATGGAAATGGAAAACAGGAAATTACTCAGGACAGGGAGGATTTATTTTTAGCTCCTTCCAAACCAAATTTTCCTGTCTATTACTCCATTATTGTATGTAATTTTATATAATAAATATTATTTTATTTATTATAATATTCTGTATAATTATTTTTGTCATATAATATATATTATATACTTTATATATTACATATTTATACTTTATTACTTGAATAGTTATAATAGATGTAATAGATAGATATATATAATTTTATTATTTTAATGGTTATATTTTATGTAAAATTATATATTATATTTATTGTTATCTTTATTATTATATTTACTATAATATGTTAATATATCATATACATTATTAAATTTACACCTAATTTTAAATATTATATATTTATTATATTTATTATTATATTATGTGTCATTATATTCAATATATAGTACATATTATATTTTGTTACATATTTATATTTTATTTTATGTGTTGTTATATTTTTATATAATTGTATATTATATTTATTGATATCTTTATTATTATACTAATTATAATATATTAGGATATTTTATATATTATATTTTATATATTAATGTATATAATATATCACATTATATATTATATATTATATATTATATATTATATATTATATATTATATATTATATATTATACATTATATATTATACATTATACATTATATGTTATATGTTATATGTTATATATTATATATTATATATAATATAATATATATTATATATTATATAGTGTATATTATATAGTATATATTATATAGTATATAGTATATAGTATATAGTATATAGTATATAGTATATATATTAATCTCTCCAGTTCTGGAGTTCTAGCCCCAAAATAAAATCCTTTTGTGCCTGGAACTCCGTTCCCAGCTGAGGGTCCAGCCTGGCTTTAAGGAGGGCAGGTTTTGGGGTTATCAGGAACAAAAACGCTGCTCCAGGAAGGAAAAGGATCCCAAGGCTTTGTCCAAAGCCAGGCCTTGACCTGGGGGCTGGAGCTGGGTTCTCACGTGGGGTGGAAAAGGCCAAAGGATGAACCAGGCCTAAGGTTGAGCTGGGCCTAAGGTTGAGCTGGGCCTAAGGATGAGCTGTGCCTAAGGATCAGCTGTGCCAAAGGTTGAGCTGGGCCGAAGGTTGGGTTGGGCCAAAGAATGGGCTGGGCCAAAGGATGGCTGGGCCTGAAGATGAGCTAAGCCTAAGGATGAGCTGGGCAAAAGGTTGAGCTGGGCCCAAGGATGGGATGGGCTAGGAGTTAGGCCTAAGGCTGAGCTGTGCCGAAGGTTGAGCTGGCCTAAGGATGAAGTGTGCCAAATGTTGAGCTGGGCCAAAGGATGGG